>NC_085861.1:53758821-53761321 GCF_034702125.1 Engraulis encrasicolus | reverse complement strand
AAATACTTTGTATTCCGAATGACAATTTTACCCACCTTTGGACAGGTAAAAAGAGTAAAATAAATGATTATAACTATTGAATCCGGGTTGTCCATCACTTGTGATGACTGACAAGGAGGTTCATAAAGTGTAATCTAAGATGATGCCTTGTCACTTTAGGAGACTTGTGGGGCTTCTCAGATTGAAATGAGTTCAATTGGGAAAATGCAAAAAAAAAGGAGACAGGAATTGATCCCACTTTGTTGCATTGATTCCACCTAGAACAATTTGTCTTGGTTAGTTACCACATTGAACATCTTTAACACCTTACATAATTTACACACATGACATCATTTCCAGGGCTGGACAGTATAGGCCTGCTGTCACCAGGAGAGTTAGAGTGTTCCCACAGCTCTAGCACCTCTGCCTCTTGTGTACAGATGAATGAAATGGAGAAACATTTGTAACTCTCATCAATGTAATAACTTCATCAACGTAATAACCTGACTAAGGTAATACGATGTGCAGTTCAGACGTAACAGCCCGGTCAATGCAATCATTTCCTGCCAACGTAATACGTATTTGTTGTCTCCTGCCAACGTCATAAACATGCTTCAGTCAAATGTAATAACTTCCCACCAACGTAATAACCCTGCTCAAAACTATGTGTATCATTAAATGTGACAGATAAGAAATAAGAATATAATTTGGAAGACTGTCATCCTGCAATGTCCCCGCACAAATATCACAAGGAACTTATGGGGATAATCCAAATGAATTCCATCAAAAAAGGAAGTCGGAATAGACTCTGGCTGGATCTCAAATGGTGCACTTGCGCACTTCGAGCACTATGTTTTAGTGCGTAACTAATACGGCATGCACACTGAAACATGAACACTAAAGTGCACAAGTGCACCATTTGAGATTCAGCCTCTGTTTGTCTTTTCACAGACAAGTCTACTTTTGTGTATTGCCGGGCAGTCATGATGTGATAATGGTTAGATCATTGCGTTGTTTGTCACAAGGTTACAGGTTCAATCCCCACCCTTGTCAATCCCTTCCACCCTCCCTGGTTGAAACGCCCTTGATGAAGGAACCTACAGTATCCCCACACTACTGCAGGGACTGTAACCAATACCCTGTAAGCAGAGAGAGTAGAGAGTATACTTAAAGAATCTCTGCTGTAAGTGTCTTTGGATCAACTACGTGTAGTGCATTGTATAGTGTGAGTGAGACGATCATTCTGTTCTTTACTTCCTCCCTTTTCTCTTTATCTGGATTTTGTACATTTCCTGTCTGTATTTTCACATCCATTCTTTCTGCCTATGTGTCTGAGAAAGTCTTTCTGTGTGTGTGTGTGTGTGTGTGTGTGTGTGTGTGTGTGTGTGTGTGTGTGTGTGTGTGTGTGTGTTTGTGTGTTTGTGTGTATGTGTGTGTGTGTGTGTGTGTGTTTGTGTGTATGTGTGTGTGTGTGTGTGTGTGTGTGTGTGTGTGGTACTGGGTGATACAAGATAACCAATTCCCTTCCCGACATATTTATTAGAATTCACCACACAGCACACATATCCCCATCTGCGAGATCTTATATATTTCATGTAAAGTCGTCCCCAATCAGTGCATGTGAGACTGATTCGGTTCTTGACGTATGCAGAGCAGCGCTGTTGGTGGGAATTGGGAGGGAAGGGGCTAATCATTTGTGAATAATCACTCCCCCCCCCACCCATCCACACGAACACACACACACACACACACACACACACACACACACACACACACACACACACACACACACACACACACACACACACACACACACACACACACACACACACACACACATACCCATGCACATACAGTACACACACACACACACACACACACACACACACACACACACACACACACACACACACACACACACACACACACACACACACACACACACACACACACACACACACACGTCCTATGACATGCATGGTGATGTATCCTAAGGCTGGCATGTCATTACTGTGCAAATGAGGCTTGACTGTGCAAAGGTCAGGTGTGTGTGTGTGTGTGTGTGTGTGTGTGTGTGTGTGTGTGTGTGTGTGTGTGTGTGTGTGTGTGTGTGTGTGTGTGTGTGTGTGTGTGTGTGTGTGTGTGTGTGTGTTCACATTTGTGTGATTCAGTCTTCTGTACCCCATAATTTCTTGTGCCTCTGTGGAATGAATGGCATCCTGGATATCAATCTGAGTCTGAGTCTGAAATTAACCTGCTATTTTTTAGAGCTCTGAACTAATTTATACCAGCAACTAGACTGTTCTTTCAGAAACATTCAATCAGGAATGAGACTGATCTGAACAAAAGCTGAAATGCTGATCTACGTCTCTATATGCCACAAGAAGTTTGAAAAATAATATCGATATCTTAATCCAGTGTGGCATCCAAGGCCGTTGCAAGGTAGTTGGGGACCCTAGGCAAAGAGGGATTTGGGGTCCTTTTCTTCTCTACAAACTGTTGGTGAGGGGCCCCTTTGAGA
>NC_085861.1:53746321-53748821 GCF_034702125.1 Engraulis encrasicolus | reverse complement strand
TATTCAGTCCCACAGTTTGAATTTAAGGAAGTGCTTGACGAAAAAGACTGAAAGCAAGTGCCTGTGCTGGTGAGCAGCATTACTTTAACACATGCTTTACATTATGCAGACTAAAAAAAGGTTCCAGAGACCTGAGGAATTATGACCAGGTGTAACTGCCATACTGAATGATCAAGCTGAGAAATTTCTTTTTAGGTTGATTAAACCCTTCACAGGATCATAATCCCATGTTAGTGAATGATACTATATGCCTGGTACCTCTCATGATCTCATCCTTCAATAAAATGTCTCACATCAAGTATTACTACTTTCTAAATGTAATACTGAAATATACATGTGGTACATATTACTATTTTGCATGACATGTAGCTCATAGACAGGCTGAGAGAATGTATGTTTGAGTCTTGTGGTTTATTCTGCATCTCATCACCACTCTATGATAAAGATCCACAGGGTCGGGTCTAGTCAGTTTGGTGACCTAGGCGAGTACTCCCTTCCCTTTTTATGCATTTAGAAATTGCCATCTGTAAACAGAGCCAGGGCTGGACTGGGGGAGAAATAGGGCCCGGGCACATTTGGAATAAGGGCCCCTCATAATTAGTGGCACAGAACTGACTCACCAGTGAGCCCGCACCCCCGTGGGCCCCTGTTTTCAGAAAAGTTTTTTTTTGTTTAGCATTTGAAAATAAGGGCCCACAAGGGCATGGGGCCCACCGGGAAATGCAAGTTATGCCAGATGGTCAGTCCAGCCCTGAACAGAGCATAACACAACTGATTGAGCACAGCTGATCTACTACCTCCACATATCCCCTTTTGACTATCCATAAGTAGGTAATTATTGGGGATGAAACATTTAACACTTTATTTCACTCGACATTCTAATGGCACTTGCAGGTGTTACGGCGCCTCCAAGACATTTGGTGTAGGCGACCACCTTGTCTGCCTCTGCCTAATGCAGGCCCTGAAGATCCACAGCAGGAGCAGGGTTTAGTGTTCTGTGGTCTGTCACATACCTATTTCACTCAAAGAAGTTTTTTGCATGCTCATTCTTTCTCTAGCAGTCACTCCTCAGAGGGTTTTATGCTGTTTTAGTAACTCACAATGTCAGTTTGTAACAGTGCTGTAATGATAGCCATGACATCATGGATCTGGTATTACAGGAAAGCATTAAGCAAATGCCTGAAACTCAAGACTGGGCTGCTTACCCTAAATTAAAACCTTAAAATAGTTGGCCAAGTACCAGTTTTCCAGAGGGATGCCATGGTAAACATTTTTTCCCCCACACCTCAGTTGGCAGGTGCGGAATTTCAAACGTCATGAATAAAGAAAAACAGTGAAATGGTCAGTATTTTTATAGCTTCTATACAGTTGTTACAGTTTCAGAGGGATGCCATAGAAGAACCATTAAAATCTGGACCCGGAATCATTTGACTTGACACATGTGACATAGCCTAGGATTTTCAATGTGGGGGCCGATGACCCCTGGGGGTCCATGAGCGGGTGCTTGGGGTCCGCAGCAATTTGGAATAAATAGTATAGCAAATAAAAATAGATAATTTAATAATTAATGCACACCAAAATAAACAAAAATAAGCTAAATAATATTCCTGTTAGTTAAAAACTGCATTATAATAATCAATTCTATCTTTCTCTATGAACATTTCCACCATTATCGTCATTTTACACAATATACCCCAATGGGGAGTTGATATAGACTATGGTTGTGAAAGGGAGTGCACAGGGAAAAAGTATGGCACGACTCAAGCAAGTGGGTTCTTGTCATGGTTAAGTTTGGGAAACCCTGGCCTCGTCCATCTCTAAGCTACCATACAGTAGATTCATTTCCATAGGTGAAGAACCTTTCTTATAATATAGTTCAATACAAGTTCCACTCCATACGATTGTCTGGAGAGTGAAAATTAAGAATTTTGATATTGACCTTCACAATGACCACCTGCTGAAACATAGAATGATGTATGATGTGTGTGATCACACTCCTCAGAATGCTAAGCTTCTAGTAGGTTCCATCTGCAAGTGTGTGAAAAAAACACATTTCCCTTTTCTATCCATTGACCATACATACACCACTCCATGCACGTTTTTTCAACATTTCCAAAGGCTATAGCTTACTCGAGACCTCAAACAACCACCATTGACTGCTGGGAAACCACTAAGTAAACCACTGGAGAAGATCCACCTGGATCAGTATCCATGGCCCAAGGCTGCCATACACAGTAGTGTAGCAGCAGTGTGGGAGAAGCAGATTTCTCCAGCCCTCTGTCAGCAGCCGAAGAGCTCAGTGGTTTGAGTAGCATCGGAGGCCCCCGCCGGAGTCATGTTATCCCCCACCCAAGGGCATGTTAAATATGCCATAAATATGGCCATGTGCTTAATCTCTCAGCTTCCCAGGCATTTCCTTTCCTCTGCTTCACTTTCCCACCAGCGCATGCTTGCCTTTACTGTAATGCATGCTCCTCCAGGAGAGTCTTAAGGGTGAAGC
>NC_085861.1:53726321-53741321 GCF_034702125.1 Engraulis encrasicolus | reverse complement strand
TGCACACACACACACAGTCTCTCTCTCTCTCTCTCTCTTTCTCTCTCTATCTCGCTCACTCGTTCCATTGCTCTCATACCACCGTCACTCGCCGTGCCCTGGCTCAACTCTCGGTCCACACACCCGCACTCGCTCAATTTGTCCTTGAGGAACTTGTATCAAACGCCCATCAATCCCCCTACACAGGTCCGGAGCACTTATTTTTAGCGCAATCTGCCCGGCTCTCGGTTTGTCTGATTTTTTTTTCTCCTCAAAAGTTTCCCTGCAATAGTTTAAGTACTTTGATGGCTTTCTAAAATATGCTGCTTCAAAGTGGAATTGGAAAGATCTCCCCCCCCCCAAAAAAGCAGCTCCATTCTGTATTTTAATGCTTGGTCTGCTCTGTGCCATTGGTGTGTGTAGCAACAAAAGGTGTGTGTGTGTGTGTGTGTGTGTGTGTGTGTGTGTGTGTGTGTGTGTGTGTGTGTGTGTGTGTGTGTGTGTGTGTGTGTGTGTGTGTGTGTGTGTGTGTGTGTGTGTGTGTGTGTGTGTGTGTGTAACCTACATATTTGTATGTGTGTGTGCGTGTGCGCTCACACATGTATGTGTATGCTCAGAGCACAAATCTGCTGTCTTCTGATAGACTGCCACAGTTTTAGATTTCAATTCCCTTGATTTGTTTTTCTATATGCTCCGGCGCTCCAACAACAGCAGCTGCAGAGGAGAGCCAGAGAGCCAGCCGCCCAGCCTTCCCTTCCCTTCCCTTCCCTTCCCTTCCCTTCCCTCCACTCCGCTCTGCTCTGTCAGTTCATTTCAGTCAGGCCACGGCTCTCAGCCATTTTGCCAGAGACTGACACCACATCCATTTTAACTGACAGCCAGCAAATAGCCTCGCAGCCTCAATTTCCTTCCAGTGGGACTTCCAGAGAAAATAGCAACGGCTCTGGCAAAATTCCCACACCATTGGCTCTCTCTCTCTCTCTCTCTCTCTCTCTCTCTGGCTCTCTGGCTTCAGCTTTGGCCAACACAAAGTTTGCCTCTGTGTCTGTGCGTGTGTGTGCGTGCGTGCGTGCGTGTGTGTGTGTCTGTTTGTGTGTGTGTGTGTGTGTGTGTGTGTGCGTGCGTGCGTGCGTGCGTGCGTGCGTGCGTGCGTGCGTGCGTGCGTGCGTGCGTGCGTGCGTGCGTGCGTGCGTGCGCGCATGTGTGTGTGTGTATTTGTGCGTATTGTGTGTAACTTTTATATTGCCTGTGACTGCTGTCCTCTAAAAGTTTAAAGACACACACAATAGGTATTACAGTTGTACATTATTTAGCTTGTAGTTTTATATATATATAAACTTACAGTACATTTACTTAAACTTCTTATTCATTACATTAATTAACGTAATGAAGGGTTAGTGTATATGCTCTCTGTTTGAGGTATGTGTACAATAATATCTAATAGGCTATCTAATCGATATCTAATATGTTGCATCTCCTAAGCCCTTTCTTCATGAGCACTCATGAAACATTAATTGGATGCGTCCAACTGTGGAATAGACTAAAGTGGCTTCATTGATCTGCTGTTAGCTTCAAATACCCAGAGGAGATGTGAAATATTATTCTCTTACATAAAAAGTCTGACAGACAGGTAGACAGGTAGGCAGACAGACAGGCAGGCAGACAGGCAGACAGACAGACAGACAGGCGGAAAGCAGTCAGACAGTCAGACAAATAGATACACTGTAGATTGATAGATAGACAATGACGGGCATGAGGAACTGATTGACTGAATGATTAATTGATTGAATGGTTAACTGTTGTGCGTTTGATTGATGCCTACAAAGCAGCACGCATGAAAAAAGCCTTTACAATATTCCCATACTGTCTACTGTCTCATCTGAATTTCATTCCAGTCAACTGTCAATTCGAGGCCTATATACAGCAATATGCACAAGCAGACATAGCCTACTTTTAGGGCCGCTGAGAGCTGTGCCTGGGCCCAGGACAAAGTAATCTGAAAGCCCCCCCCCCCCACCCCCCCCCCACCCAATACATGTCATGTATCTCCCTGGGCCCGGGACAACAGACCCCTTTGCCCCCCCCTACTGGCTTCCCTGTATGTAGCCTACCGGTAGCGCAATATCACAGCACTGCTGACTATGGCATTTCGTTCAGTTAGCACAGTGTGCATGCTAGCATTTATTCATTTAGTTGGAAAAACAAGAAAGCAATTCTTGCCTTAATAAGTTCCCCGGCAAGCCATCCCTTCAGCTACGGTGACATTCACATATCAGGAGTACACAGTCACTGTCATTCCCTGTAGGTGGAAGACCATCAGTGTGACGCATCACTGTAAGTGGTGGGGAGTGTTAGTGGGATATACGTTAAGGTAATGGATATAGCCATTTACATTATGTATCTCTGCATTTTTCTGTTCACAAGCAGATTTTAAGGCTCTGCAGCCGATTCATTCACAGTACAAGTCTCATTGGATGGTAACTGCGGTTATTAAGATAGGCTACTTTATCTTGGAAATGACTCAAGTGGAAAAGCTTAAACTCGAACTTGCTTTTTTTGCTTACCTCAATATTTGCCCCCAAAAATGTTTCATTTGTTATTTAACATACTTAAACTGTCCCGACTCCCGATAAATTTGGTCATTTGTTCTGACTTGTGTAATGTTCAAGGCAATTGACCATTACTTGGAGTCTTATTTATGTAGGCCTATTTGTTTATTTCTTCTCGTTTGCTGTACGTGAAATAGTGTGTATTATATAGAGCAAGTTCAGCTGTATCATTCTGAATTGTGTGTGTGTGTGTGTGTGTGTGTGTGTGTGTGTGTGTGTGTGTGTGTGTGTGTGTGTGTGTGTGTGTGTGTGTGTGTGTGTCTGTGTGTGTGTGTGTGTGTGTGTGTGTGTGTGTGTGTGTGTGTGTGTGTGTGTGTATGAGTGTGTGTGTGTGCGCGCACACGCGTGCGTGCGTGGTGCGTGCGTGTGTGCATGTGCATGCCCATGAAAAACAGTTCATCATGGCTGGTCTCATTTTTGGATTTGTTTGGATTTTTTAAAATCAGTATTTATAGTGTGGTGGTGGACAACCGTTTCACATACCGTAGAGCAGTTGTTACCAGCTATCAAAAAGACACAGTGCCCCTCTCATACTGTCCTATCGTGTCTCATCTCTTTCCATCCCATAAAGCAAAGAGCACATTGTGTGTGTGTGTGCGTGTGTGTGTGTGCGCGCGCGCGCATGTGTGTGTGTGTGTGTACTACACCAGTCTACCTTCGTAAGACCACTGTTATTGGAGCACACTCACATGCTGGGGCCCTCGCTCCATGTGTGACCCAAATCCTGGACCCCATATGCTTTGACACCTTTTGGGTAGTTTTGTTGCTACTGGTAAAAGTAAAAGTGTAAAAGCATTTCCTCACTGACAGGATACTGTAGGTTTAGGGGTTATTTTGGCTTGGGCACAGTTTAGCATTCATTAGATATTGTTAGGGTTAATATGAATGGAAGGGCCCCACAAAGATAGGAAGGGCCCCACAAGGGCCCCACAAAGATATTAAGGTTGGGCTGTGTGTGTGTGTGTCACGTGTGTGCATAAGCGAGAGAAAGAGACAGAGTGTGCGTGTGTCAGTGTGTGCGCTTGCATCTGCAAATGGATTTTCCATTGTGCAGTCCTGTCAGGATCTCCCCAGCCCGGCTCCCCTGCACTGCTGCGTTTACTGGCTGGGAGCATCTGCTGCCGTCGTTTAGGGGGCCCCCCGTGGCCTCTGGGCGCCCCATCTTTACAGCGCGCAGGGAGGTGTCAAGGAGTCTTAAACGGCGCCCCCGACTCTATCCTGTTTCCACTGCCGTTTCCACGCTGTTCCCCCAAGACCTCCTATCTTCTACCTCCCTTTACTTTTCTCTTCTCTTGTTTCCTCTCTTCTTCTGTCCTCTTCCCAGTTCATATCCCTTTTCTTCTGTCCTCTCCCTCTCCTCGTCTATCCTTTACTCTCCTCTCCTCCACTCCTTTCCTCTCTTCTCTCATTTCAACTCTCTCATTTCGCCATCTCCTGTGCTGTCCTCTCCTCTCCTTTTCTCTTCCCTCTCTCCTCTCCTCTACTTTCCTCTCCTCTCCCCTCCTTTCCTTTCTTTGCCTTGCCTTTCCTTTCCTTTCCGTTCCTTTCCTTTCCTTTCCTTTCCTCTCCTCTCCTCTCCTCTCCTCTCCTCTCCTCTCCTCTCCTCTCCTCTCCTCTCCTCTACCCTCTCCTCCTTCTCCAGTGTGTGTGTGCGTGCCATCTCTGGCAGCACTGCAGGGAGCGCCAGTCAATTAAGGAGTGGACGAACAGACGGCCAGGCTCACACGCCATACACTCCACATTATGTTCTCAAACAAACAAAAAAACAGATACATCACGCATAAAGGTTCATTCACACATACGCACACACGGCCGCAGACACGCGCACACACACACACACACACACACACTTAAACACATACACATACTCTTTTGAGGGTCACACCAACATAGACCTACATTTGGTTTCAAGTCTAGGAAAAATTATGCACGTGAGTATACACACGGGAACTTTAGGCTTCCATTGTGTTTCTCTATCCTTTATTTATCTTACTGTACATGTGGATATTGCCGATTATTTTAAATTACACGGTTACAGTTTTGGCCTTTGCTATTGATTCACTGTTTTCACGCTCTTGATGACAACTCCCCTGGAGGAGTTTCATTTGGCCAATCTGCCAAATACCGCAGCATCGCAGACAGCTGCATCTTCAATTCCAACACTTTAAGAAAGTCCCTTTACACAGTGGCCTGTCACTGGGCTTCTAAACTTGATAAACACATACGCACATGTGCACACACACACATACACACACACACACGTATGCATGCAATCACGCACGCACACACACTCACACACACAAACACAGACATGCATAACGCAGCAGTTCAATCACAGGCGTAATACAAAGAGTACATTTGATCAAAATCATAGAGCTGAATCCATGCACTGAGCGGCCTGCTGACGGATGGGAGCCAGGCGTAAGAATGCTAAATTGAATCTGTCCCGCTGTCAAATACCACACTCATACTCAGATTCACACACACACACGCACACGTACACATACACGTGCACACACACACACACACACACACACACACACACACACACACACACACACACACACACACACACACACACACACACACACACACACACACACACACACACACGCACACGCACACACTCAGTCTCAGTTGACGCCTCAACTCGCCTTGTCATTTGCATCCGTTTGCTATGTCAGCTAACACCTCCATCTATCACGGGCTAAAACAATAGAGTCTGCCAAAGGCAAGTCAGCTGCTCATACATCAAGTCCTACGGTACGTATAGCGCGCTCAGTGCCACACAGCGCTCCGTGCCTAACGCTAACCTGTTTGTGTAATATTTTCATTCATGATGAGCGATTGATATTCAGATGTAGCAATGCGTCTTAGCGCAGGGATTGAGTAGCGATGTTAGCAGGCGCTTTCAGCGCAGCGCACTGCAGTGCATTGCGGAAACGGAGAGTAGTCTGGGGGAGTTATTGATGGCTGTGCCGTCTGAGCTCCATCATAGGACGCCTCCCCTTTTGGCCCTGCGAGGAGGCATATTGCTCTTGTTTGTATGACTAGCAGCAAAGCAAGTTTAACGGCTAAAGGCATCCGTGGCATACGGGGCTAGCAGACCCTGTAAAGGTCATTACTACACAATGAAATTTAACGGCTAAGCACTGCACGGCGTAATCAAATTTGATGAGTAAAATTTGTCATTTTATTTGCCCCTGGGGTTGCTGCATAGGAGAGGCTCATCACCGAAGCATGCTGTCATGACATACAAGAGTAACCTGTGCAGCAGCACATTCTGCATACTCTACCCTGGCTCAGTGGTGTTGTGATGTTCATGAACGAATCAATTCTTTTGAACGGCTTCTAGAAGTGAACGATGGGAACCAAGTCACAGCAAGGGGAGGCACTTCACGTTTTTTTTGTATTGTTCATTTTTCCATTTGTTTTAAGCATGTGACCTTCAAGTGAGTATTTTAATTTGGAGAAAAAAACACGAGTGTCTGCCTCAGAGAGCGACAGAAACCATCTTTAGAATGAGGCGTACAATCAGTTATTGTTTGGACAAAATGGCCTAGAGATTGAGTCAAAAATGTTACCGTCTTAAAGATTCTAAAAGACAGTTTTTTTAAAGGTAAGCTGGTTCTTTGAAAGGAAAGAGCCTCTACGATCCAGATCCTGTCAACCAGAAAGCCCATCTTGGATTTACAATAGAATAGAGTAGAATAATAGAATAGAATACAACATAATACAACATAATAGAATAGAATAGAATAGAATAGAATAGAATATAATAGAATAGAATAGAATTCAACAGAAAAGAACGGAATAAATAGAATTTGTGAATAACTTCAGTGAGGCCTATATGAAATTTACATTAGGCCAATGTTTCACTCTCCACTGTTGCATTGTTACATACAGTACAGTATGCAAAGCAGGAAATCACAATATTTTTTTATATCTCATATCCTCCACAGACACCCAGGTGCTCCTGGTCTTGCGAAATGAAAAAAGAGTGTTCTGTTACAGTCAAAACAAATATGGACCAAGACTGAATTCTACCTAAGCCTTACCACACAGTCAGTGGGCACATGGTGACACACACACACAGGTGCAAACACGCGCACAGAGAGCGAGAGAGAGAGAGAGAGAGAGAGAGAGAGAGAGAGAGAGAGAGAGAGAGAGAGAGAGAGAGAGAGAGAGAGAGAGAGAGAGAGAGAGAGAGAGAGAGAGAGGCAGACAGACAGACAGACAGACAGACAGACAGACAGTGATAAGCCAATTATACAGTGTGCCGACCTACTACTGTCCTGGGTTCACAGGGGAAACACACACACACACACACACACACACACACACACACACACACACACACACACACACACACACACACACACACACACACAGACACAGACACAGACACACACACACACACACACACACACACACATGTGGGTTTCTTTTCTATTACTGTCAGACAAGCACTTTGGGTCCGATGAGTTTTCTGCAGATATTCTTTATTCATAACTGCTCCATACGAGCAGGGCAACATCCCAGCGATAGAACATCATTCTCGCTGATCTTCCAAGGTAGAATGCGCATTCGGCTGTGTCCTCTCAGAGCATTTAAAGGTGACTCTTGGTCCACCCAGCCCAGATGCTTTACAGATGTTAATTAGCTTGACCACACCTCAAACAGCCCCCACACTCTAGCAAAGTTTACCCAATACTTAACACAGATTACAATGCTTACATACTGGAACGATATATACATATAGTCATATACACATATCTCAATATTCCTGCATAGACATGTACATATAATAATCTGCATATGAATCATATAAGATTAAAAATCTGACCACATATTCCCCCATTTTGAGTCTCAAAAAGACTCACAAGGGTTACAATTTTTTATCTTATATGCCTTCAATATTCAATCTTCAAATTTCAAATTTCAAATTTCAATTCTTAAATCGTGGCGAAACCTTACATCTTGCAAAAACCCCATTCTGCCAATTTAAGGGAAAAACAAGACGTGAAGGGAAAATTCCAACGATGGCTTCATTTCAAAATGACAGCCCTGCATGTTCAGTTAAGAATTGATTTAACATGACTTTGTAACCATTCTGCATTACAATTTAACTGGGTACTGTAGGCCATCTGCAACCCTTAACCGTGTTACAGTGTTACACATTACATTATGGTTTATGTATCTATGATTAACCCATGATTCTGTTGACCATTCTACATTGTCTTGAGTTACACTAAATATTTGATTAGTTATATGTCTCTTCGCTATTTGCTTATCAATTTACTGTCTTCAGACTACCCGGAATATCCAATCATATCATTTCACAAATACATTGCACACACTTTGTCATCCTATCAATGAATATGACATATCACACTGTTTCCACTCAGCTATTGCCGTGATTTGACCTCTAATGAATTATTCTGCTGTTATCTGATTCATGTTTACATTGCTAAATAATCAATTTGTGTACGGGCAAGAATCTGACATTCTGTACATTAACTCTGATTGATATGGCACCTCGTCTTGTTGTCAGAACTTAATCAACTTTCTCATCATAACATTCCTAGCTGATTCATCCTGCTCTTTCAACAGTTCAAACACAGTTACACAATTTAATTCACTGTCATGCCCATTTGATTTCTTGCTTCTGTCACTGCTTCATCCTCAATGGCTCAGTATCCCAGAGTCTATTGTTCTCTGTGATGTATGCAATTTGGCTTGCTGTTGTTTGTTGTGTCATCAAGGTGTTAATGACCCTTAATCCTGTCTTAGCTCCTTTCGAGGTTGAACATTTGTGTTCCAAAGTGTTGTGTTTCGGTTGCTTTCATGTGTAAGGATTTCTGAAGTCCTTTGAAATGTATGCATTGTCTTGATGCCTTTTCTTCCTTCGGCTACACATCGAAAACAGCTCCCCCATTTTGACAGTAGATGTGCCCAGTCTATTTGATGCTTTGTTAATTCACTTTGAATCCCTCCTAGTTTGCCTCAGCTGTGAAGTTTCTTCCTTTGTTGAATTGACCCCCCGATTCAGCCCACGGGTTAGGCTGTCGTTCTGCTATGGTCTCCTGTCTCCTGTTGTCTGGCCTCCTGTTCTGGTGGCCACACCGTCTGGCTTCTTCTTAGCTGGCTCCCATCGTCATTGTTAGCTGACTGTCTCCTCTAAGCCCCATCTTCTCCTCCCTCCGTTGTAAGCCACTGGCCATCATCTCCGCCCTGATCTATCTGTGAAGACACAAACAGCGAACGCAGTATCAATTCTTCGGATAGACTATTTCAATTTCACACTCTCATTCATTAGCAAAACTCAGACATACACAATCTAACTGTATAATCAAATTAATTACACAATTCAATCTCTAAACAATTTTAATTCCTATCTCATCTACTCACTTTTATCATCAATCTAAACAATTTGTTCTCTACTCTCCAGTCAAATTCTATAGCAATTTTCTTAAATTCTCTCCTTTAACTTACCTCCTGAATTATGAAAACCTCTTTCAACTATAAATTTAAAATTTCTTCAAATTTCTTCTAATTTTGCTCTAAATCCTGTCAATTTTCCCACTTTTCTTTGCCAATTTTCTAATCTTCTATTTTTTCTTTCCATGTTTAATCAACCTATGCACCCCCCTTTTTTCACTTTTGTAGCCTAAGCTACAATTGTGAAAACTACAATTGTAACTCCCAATTCTCCAGCCTTCTCACTGGATTTCGGTTCATTTGATTCTCTTTCAGCGGTTGGAAACAGACCCTTTGTTAGTTCCAGTGGGGAAACATTACCTTTTGTTAATTAAGATGTTAGTTGGGGTTAGATTGTGTTAGATATGTTTCATAGCTTCATGCAAAAGATGACATGCATTAGGGCGTTTCCAACTGCATTGCTTGCTTGAATTGATTCCATTGAAATGATTCCAACCCCTTTTCTTTTGCAAACACACCCCTGTATTTCCAAAATGTTTTCCCCTTTGTTTTCTTCGTTTTTTCCAATCAATTTTGCTTCCTTTTTGAAGTTGCCAAAGTTTCCTGCACCGTTCAGATTTTTATTTTTATTTTTCACCAATTATATCAGATCAACTTTTCCATTACAAGGTTTTGTTCACTCTGAGATCCCTCTGAGATCCCTCTGAGATCCCTCGTCCCTGCCCTCTTTCTGTCTGAATAGTCCACCAGTTGAAACCCTCCTGGCTGCTCGCATAATTTATTAGTTCAACTGGTTTTACCTCCTCCTGGAGCCCCCTTCACACCTTCTGTGACTTCTTCCAGTTAATCAGGGTTTTCAATCAACATTGTGGCCATTCAATATTTAAATGCAAACCCCTCTTCCCTCTGTGAAGCTCTTCCGCTCTTAGCTAAAATGTCAATTTCTCTTCACCAGTCTCTCCTCCACTCTTCCAGATAAATATCCGGTAATTCCAAATACTCCATTGAGCAATTCAAATTGTACTTCATACATTCAATCTCACTCACTTTCATATTTATATTCCATTTTGTAAACCAAATTTCTCTCAGCCACCTATTCCACACATTCTCTCCATACAATTTCTATGCTATTGATTGATGTCCAAATGCCATTACACTCCTCTGTAGTTCCTGATATCTTTAAACTTGGCATACCTAATACAACCATACACAGAAATATCCATCTCTCTCTGCCGACACACCACAGTCATTCCTCACTATTTCACTCATTGACCCACTCTCATACATACAAGCTTTTTATCTCAGACCATTATCTAACATGTTAACCTATTAGACAATAAGTACTTTGAATATTGAGCATTGTATCCTAATTTTTTCTGCCTAATGCGCCTCTATGCTATCCATGAAACTCTATAGTATTTTACTTTATCACTCCAAATGTTCTCTCACCTTAAATCCACCAATTGCTGCTACACCCCTTACCAATGTGTCACTAGCCTATTTGATCTTTTCTTCTTGCCAAGAAATGCTGACTCTGTTAATTACCTTTGTCTACACTGGTGCATTGACCATAGCCTTGAAGTTAGCCCATTCTCTCAGCAGACAACCACCTTCACCCTTTGTTCATCGCAGCCCATTATCATAATCCAATTTAAGCTAAGACCTTCCTGTCTTCTTCATTCACTCCATGCTGAATTGTTTGTTAACTTTGAGCTGTTTTAGTCCCTCCTTTTCTTTCTTTCAAATGTTTAACAGCCAATTTTAAAAGTCTAAGAACCACTTCAAACCAGTGATAACTAATTACCCACAGGCCCCAGCCAGTCTAGGAGTTCACCCCCACACCGTCTTTTAAATCACACTGGGTCTCCACACTAGGTCTCAACCACTCCTCGCCCTCTGGTCATCAATGTATTGCAAATAAGCATTCTCAACTTAGTCTTTAGTTGCCAGCACATTACCATTCATTGCTTTCTTTAATTCTTCAAGATCAGACATGTTAATGTTTTCCTTCCAGACCGTCGGCACCTCTCCTTGACACATTCATTTCCATTTATAAAGACACTCACAGACCTCTTCCATGCTGGGGCAGAGCAGCTCTCTGTCACCCAAACCAAGCACTAACTCTCTGTTCAGTGAATCTCTCAAACCCTTATTTTCTTGCCCATATGTTTCTCCTTTTTTATTTTATTTTATTTTATTTTTCCCACAAGGAATATTCCATTCCATTCCGCTCTTCTCAAATGAAAATTTAAAAGCTAGTTCCGGCTTCCAACTTCCAAATAGTCATTTCAGCTTCCATCTCTCTCCCCATTGCCATGGTAATTAACCCCTAGTGGCCAAACAGAGTACCACACATCCACAGAAATTTACCTTTTCTCCTCGTAAGATGTTAAAATACCTCATCAGTTCACACTGCATGCATTTTCACCCCAATTCAAATTTCTGCATAGCCATTCAGACTTCCACACTTCCTGCAAGCCTATATGATTTCACATTCAACCCAGTCAAAGCTTATTGAACAGATGTCATACAGCCGCAACCACCAACCATGCTACTCGCCATGTTGTCACTCTGTTAGCTTCCACTCTTTAGTTACCTTGTTGCTCCACTTCATTCCTTCTCCCATTATTATTCCAAGTTTCAAAGTAGGCTATCTTCCTATCTTGCCATGTATATTATTCACTGAAATAATTCCAGCCAACACAGTCTCTATGGCCTCTCAGCCCTTTGCTTTTCATCCCTACCTGACCTATTCCTTCTACACTCGATATCTCCATCCAAAAGAAATAATTCTTTCCATCTATTTTCACACTTTCAAAAACCTTTTAATTCTCTGTACTTTCTTCTCATCTTTCAATCCAATCATTACCTACAAGCCAATCAATGTTTTCTCTCTTTTTCTTTCTTTCTCCTTTCTCTCTCTCTCTCTCTGATATCACACCATATCCAGAGCCACACAAAATCACACACACATACATTCTGTGGATCCACACACACACACACACAATAACACTTCACACACATTGGCATACTCTCTCTCTATCTCTCTCTCTTTATGCCCAAATTCACATACAGCAAAAATTATTAACTTCCACTATTAAAATTACACCAGAGGTTGATCCATAATTAAAATTATTTTTCATCTTCCGACGGGGAAAAAGCTAAACATCTTCACCTAGTATTTAAATTTGTCCATACAATTATTCCTCTGCTCCTTGAGTAATGCCACACACACATAGTAGGCCTATCATACACACCGAGATCTCTCTTCCATGGATTCGTGCCTGTCCTATATCAATAATTATATTACATAAGATCATCCGAAACCATTATTAGCGCTTCATTTGGCCGATTCTCACAAAAATACGACTGCCCATCATACGTCTTTGGGCTCGACCACCTATCGCATGAATCCTCTTCAGAATTTAAACACTGCTTTTAAGGCCACATATTTCAGTGTGCAGTGTGCTACCCTAGTTTACGCAACTCTCCCTCCCCCAAAGAACAATATTTTGAGCATCTAAATTTGCTGATCGTCCAATCATATCCAAAAATAAGCCTGTCCAACCTAAGACCTTGAAATCGACCACCTACCACATACGCCGTTCATATTGTACACCGCTTCTAATAGGCCACGTTAAGTGTGCAGTGCCCGCCATTTGTATAACTCAAACACTCCCTCATTCTCGGTAATATGCTGGATCATCCATTTTTGGTTTCTTTATGTTCCCCCAACCTCATCATTTCAAACAACTGTACATTTCAGCTTAACTTCCCACTTCCTTAGCTAACATAATACAATTATTTGAAATAATTAACGTTATTGGAATCTACTCACCGGGCCCAGAATGCGGTCCGACTTTTGCCGTCGGCAGGTCTTTGATGAACTTCTTCCAGTAGGTTTCTTCCACTTCTTACTTGGCCAAGTTTTTTGAGATGTTGTCCTTCCTGGAATAGTCCATCTTTCCCCTGTCTGCAGCTCCATCATTATCCCACTTCTGACACCATTAAATGTGGGTTTCTTTTCTATTACTGTCAGACAAGCACTTTGGGTCCGGTGAGTTTTCTGCAGATTTCTTTATTCATAACTGCTCCATACGAGCAGGGCAACATCCCAGCGATAGAACATCATTCTCGCTGATCTTCCACGGTAGAATGCACCTTCGGCTGTGTCCTCTCAGAGCATTTAAAGGTGACTGGTCCACCCAGATGCTTTACAGATGTTAATTAGCTTGACCACCCCTCAAACAGCCCCCACACTCTAGCAAAGTTTACCCAATACTTAACACAGATTACAATGCTTACATACTGGCACGATATATACATATAGTCATATACACATATCTCAATATTCCTGCATAGACATGTACATATAATAATCTGCATACGAATCATATAAGATTTAAAAATCTGACCACACACGCACACACACACACACACACACACACACACACACACACACACACACAAGCACACACGGCTGAGGTGTGATGAGGTCCGGAGCACAGCAGTCTGCCCGGGGGCGTGGATGGCATGGCCTGGCAGCCAGATGCCAGTGCACCATTCCCCAATGCCCATGGGCCGCTAATAACACACACACACACACACACACACACACACACACACACACACACACACACACACACACACACACACACACACACACACACACACACACACACACACACAAATGGAGAACCATGAGCCCCTAATAAGCCCCTTTGTTGACCTTCAGCTCTCTCTCTCTCACACACACACACACGCACGCTCACGCACACGCACACTAACAGAGTAAATGATTAGTGGAGGCATTAGTCATTTTGGGGGGGGTGGTTTTCACACCGCCCTCTAGTAGTTGGAGGCTATGTCCTAGTACTCCTGTGGGTGCTATTTATGTCATATTTGGATCATCCTGCTGCCACGCTCAGTGTGTGTGTGTACGTGTGTGTGTGTGTGTGTGTGTGTGTGTGTGTGTGTGTGTGTGTGTGTGTGTGTGTGTGTGTGTGTGTGTGTGTGTGTGTGTGTGTGTGTGTGTGTGTGTGTGTGTGTGTGTGTGTGCATATTCTCTCTCTCTCTCTCTCTCTCTCTCTCTCTCTCTGTGGTGGGTACTGGATCTGCTGAATCAGCCACTGAATCTGCTAGTGCCCATGAAATAAAATCGTATAGGAATTCCATGTAAGGCCACTTACACAGTAGGGCGGTAAAGCGTTGCGGGGCGGAAGCGATTTTCACCGGCGTTGGTGAAAATATATGGAAACATATCTTTCCTTCCACACCAACCGGCGGTAGTCGGGCGTCAGCAGCACGGGAACCAGCTCCACTCCGCGCTGCATTCGGAAAATAGAACTGGAGTGTATTTTTCACGCCGGCGGCCGGTGGTGTTCCATTCAAATGAATGGCAAAGTAGCACGCTAGCTTTGGTTGTGGGGGGATATTGAACTGGACTGGCCGCGCACGCCAACGCTGTCGGTGTGAAAGGCAGAGTTAGAACACACCAGCTGAAACTAAGCAGAAAGACCTCAGTCGTCTCGCTTCCGTTCCCTTCCGCCTTGATGTGTCTGACGCCTAAGACTCATAATAAGCCAGTGAACAGACAGAAATGAAAGATATTTTTATCTAATGAAAGATTTTTTTTAAAAATTGCCCACAAACAGCATTGGGTTTGTGTTGAAGTTCATTTTAGATTGTGAAAGCTTTCACTGATTTGCGCGTGTGTGTGTGTGTGCGCGCATGTGTGTGTGTGTGCGCGTGTGAGTGTATGTGTTTTCTCCATCAGGTCCACTGGAGGGAGGCATGCTAAAATGCACAAGAGGCCCTCTCTTCAGGTTGGCGTTCCCACACAGTCACTGTAGTATAGTGGAAGTCATGACTCCCTTGGCTGCACTACAGAAGTGGTGGGGAAGGGGACCTCCTCATACCAGGGATGCTTTGTGCATATCCATCTCTTAAGGTCTTTGATCTTATTACACAT
>NC_085861.1:53716321-53721321 GCF_034702125.1 Engraulis encrasicolus | reverse complement strand
AAGTGGTCGCGAGAGCCATCGTTCACTTACTAATGACTCGCATAAGCACCGGCTGACTCGGGACCGTGATTAATTAAACTTTTAATCCTAGAAGCCCCTTTAAAAGGTGCCAAACAAAAACGAAAACAGTAAATGAAAAATGTCTGCACACGCAAGTCCTTTTTTCTTTAAATGGACAAGCTTTCAGTCAAATGACCTTCATCAGAGCTTGGTTCAGGGCTAGGTACTAACCCTACCTTTGAGTAAACAATTAGTTCACATCATGTCCAGGTGCAAGATAACGTAACAGACAAGATATGTGTTGTGCAGTAACAACAGTAAGCTATTACGCATGAATTCCCAGTAGAGGATTTTATTTCTCTGTGTGGGGACCAGTGCAGTCGTCATGGATAGACAAAAAGACATGCAGACAAACAGATACACAGATATACACACACACACAAGCACCAAGGCACGCACGCAATTCACATACACATATATGTAGATGCAGCCGCACATGTGCACACACAAATGCACGCATGCATGCACGCACGCACGCGCACACACACACACACACACACACACACACACACACACACACACACACACACACACACACACACACACACACACACACACACACACACACACACACGCACACACACACACACACACACAAAGGCAGAAAGAAGGAGCTTTGCACAAGGCCCTTATATGAAATAAAAGGGTTGGCAAGTGTGACGTCACGGATCCAAATCCCCAGCTCCCAATGTATACTGTAATGATAACAGCCAATGTTCACGGTTGGATTGTAAAACGCCTGCTAAGGTTACGAAGACACGGAACACATCGTTGAAAAGACGAAACCACGCGGATTCATCTGCATTTTAAAGTAAGTCGATCAGACCTGTATATCTCATTCAATAAACTCCATGAAAGTGCGACCAGCAAAAAGGACCCAGTGCTGTTTGTGCTAACGTTAGCCGCCGGCGGGAACATAAACAGAAATTCTAAACACAGTGAACGTTAACGACACGTAATATCTAGTGATTGCTATACGAAAATGTCTACTGCTAAGGAGCCAGTCACATTTTTCACCGTGACTTCGTATTTCGCCAGCCATCCGAAGTCAGTTAAAAAGGGACTGAACTCCTACAACTCAAATAGAGTGATTAGTGTCAATGTTATGTCAGGTGGCAGCTTGAAAGGAAAAGTGCAGGCGTCTATGAAGAAAAAAGAATATGAGGTGGAGGTGAGGCGAAACATTAGCTAAATATGTGGGAGTCGACTTGAAAACCGATATAACTGTTGACGTTTACTATGTGAAATATGTTCAATCTATGTCAGTTAAGCAACATGGTTTGTTATCGGTGAGAAATGGTTGTCTATCCACAGAGTGCTAGTTGGTACAGTGGCGCTATCTAGTGGTCGTCTAAACTTAAATATCAAAGTGCTCAAGCTGTTCCCTCAGCGGCGATTTATGTTATGTTATGTTCTTGTATGCCTACGACCATGGCTCTATTTTTTTTTTATCACCTGCCAAAATGTTGAAAGTATGTTATTCTTGCCATAGCCTACACACACTCACTGATGGGTAAAAATGGCTGGTACGTTTTTCCAGCCAAAGTGACTTTTCACCAGCATTTGGCTGGTGTTAATTTAGAGCCTGGCTTTGGACTAAGAAAAGTTGTGTTCATCTAGGTGCATGTAGAGGATCAGGAGGTGACGGACAGCAGGTGTACATGTGCTGTTGGTCTAGCCAAGTGCCACCACATTGCAGCCCTCCTCATTTGGGCGGAGAAGAACATGACCCGGACGGATGTGGAGTGTGTGTGGAGAAGGCCTACAGCACCCAAAACAGAGGACGTTGTGGCCAAGAGGCTGTCTGTGATGGCACCTTCGACATCAAAAGGTTAGTAGCCCAGCCTACTTGGAATAATGACTCACAACCACAAAATATTTATCACCAGTTATCCATGCTTTCTGCTTTGATGTTGAACCTACATGGACCTACATTTTCTTTACATATTAAATTGAATTATATTTTATGCATTTATTTCAGCTGGAATTAAGCGCCCAGTGACCGAAGAAGACAAAGGCTGGACAAGGCAGTCTTTGGCGCAATTTGGGCGTTTCACAGGTCTGGGCTTTATTTTAGCCCCAGAAATACATCAGGTATGCTTTCTGTTTTTTTATATTTTTGATGTATTGTTATAATCATCCCAAGGTCTATACATTCTCTCGACTAGGAGTGTCGTGATAACCAAAATACCTGACAATGACAATAATAATCTAACACTTGGAAATCCAAAATAATACTGTACGATAGGCTACCAGATTACTGAGGCCTACTGTACACAGTTAGCATTTACAACTTCTCATGTCAAAGCTGCAATCGTAGTGAATAGCTGAACAAATTCATTTCTACAATGACAAATCCACACTGACTATTTCCTCATCACTTCAGAATGACGGCCAAACCAGAGGGCACAAACACTCCTTGCATTTATTTTAGATATACTTTTTGCCTGTGCTGTGTAACCAACATATATTTGTGTGCCATATTGTTCTATGCATAAGTCTGTTTTTTCCCTTGATAATTGTTGGGGCAGGAATTTGACCCATCCCTACCAGAGAAACTATTTGATGGGATACTGGCCAGTCAGGAGTACAGCGATGCTCAAGACAAAGAGGACTTCATCATGACGTCTCTTGCTGTCAGCCAGCAACAAAAAGAAGCCATCGAGAGGGCCACAGTTGGGCAGACGAGCAATGCATTATGGTAAGTACACATGGGCAACACAGCGCCAATGTTGGAGGATGTTTATTCAGTTATTTGATATTGTAGAAAAAGCTGCTCACAGACATGAGACTCAATTCATTTTGAAATGGTAACTTTTTGACTTTAAACACAAACAAATAATGTAAATGTAATCGACACTTGTACAATTATTCTGCTTGGGTCAGAAAGTTGCCATTTGGATTGACATGAGTTTTGTGTCGTATTTCCTTAATCATCTATGTGTCAACTAAAATGGCTTTCTCTGTAACAGGGCAGCATATCGCAAGAAGAGGATCACAGCGAGCAACTTTGGTTTGGTTTTGTCTGCAGTCAGAAGACAGTCTTTCCCACCTTCATTGTTCAAGACACTGCTGGGAGAATACAACCCCAAACAAGGAGCTCGTGTGAGTAGCGAACACACCGTGTAATTTTTTAGCCATTTACTAGGCTACCATTTACTAGGCTACTTTGCTATTTATTTGCTTTTGATTCTTACACTTGTGTTTCATTCTCTGTCCCCAGGCATGTGATTGGGGAATCGTGCACGAGAAAGAGGCCAAAAAGAAGTTCATGGAACAAAGTGGGGAGACCATCCTGGAGAAGGGACTGTTCCTGTCTGACAGTGGGCTGCTTGGGGCCTCCCCAGATGGACTTCTACTGTCCAGCAATTACCTTGTGGAGGTGAAATGCCCATATTCTGCCAGAGAGAAAACAATCGCTCAGGCAGCAGAGGCAAAGGACTTTTACCTGTACGTGGACCAAGTCACCGGGCTATTTAGGTTGAAGAACACCCACAACTACTGGCATCAGATTCAGGGCAACCTGCACCTGACAGAGGCTACCACCTGTCATCTAGTTGTATGGACAACTCAGGACATGGCCATTGTAGAGATTAAAAAAGACCCAGCCTGGGTCAGCAATCTTAAGGTCCTGGAAAATTTTTTACAAGGACCATTTTCTGCCCCGTGCTCTCTTCAATAACAAATAAATGTTAACTTATTGAACTTATTTACTGATATGTGTCATATTTTTTTTACACATTCTGAAATCAGGGGTTATGAAAGTCAGCATTGAATTTACACTGGACACAGCATGTGTCTTTAGGAAGTTGTCTCATCTTGCATCTAGCCTTACAAAGGGAATGTCCAAGTACTTGCAAGGTAATGAAAGAACCGCACACCGTGAGCTCCCATTTACTCTTTTATTTACTCTTCTCCCATTTACTCTTACTATTTTTTTATTCCAGTGATGTTTCGGAATAAAAATGGTGTAAATGGGAGCTTATCAGTGTGCAGTTCTTTCATTACCTTACAAGTACTTCACATTTTGAACCTGCACCCAACCAACAAAAAAGAATGTGGATGTGTGTGAGATTGGACTTGAATGCCCAAGTACTTAACACTGTTCTATGCTCCAAAATACTTCATGGTACATTAACTGAATTATTTCCTTAAAGTTATCTTGTTTTGTCCAACACCTGCGCCGCTGGAATGCCCAAGTACTTATCTTAGATATTCATTCTACATTAAACAATATTACTGTGTGAATATAATGCAAAAGACAAACACAAATTAAGACATACTATAACATTTATTTATATACAATATTATGATAACTGATTATTTATGATGACTGGTAAGATCAGACATCTACTTCCCTCAGGATGGGTGTCTGTAAGTTCATCAAGCACACACACACTTTCCAGATCTTGTTTCCATGTTTCTTGTACTGATGTGGGATCTCTTTTAAAATCCGAAATGTTTTCAGGCGCTGAATAGAACGTTCCACATGGACTCTGGCACTGGCAATCAGTCTATTATACTGAACTTCCTGCAATGTGAACTGTCCATCGACAAGGAATGTGGGGATGTTGAGGGAAACACCTTCGGGCAAAATGTCGCGGATGGTGAAGCCCTTGTCAGCCATCACCATGTCCCCTGGAACAAGTTGTTCCAGCACTCCACTGTCAGCTGTTATGGCTTTGTCGGATATGCTCCCACCATACAGTTCACTAACAAACGTGATAACTCCATTGGGCGCCACACCGACCAGAGCCTTAAGTGTGGTGCATCCTTTGTAATGGCTGTACAGCTTACTTTGGTCCTCAAGGCTTTCGGTGTTGCAGACAGCCACTTCAGTGCAGTCAAGCACAATACGGCAGTTGGGGAATGGGAGGAAGCACTCTGGCAGGGAGGTTTGGTTTTTGAAACGGGAAGGGATGTTGTTTTCCATCATTCCA
>NC_085861.1:53708821-53711321 GCF_034702125.1 Engraulis encrasicolus | reverse complement strand
AGACCAGAGGTAAGAACGGGTAAAAAAATCCAAGCCCGAACCGACATGGGCCCATGGGAATTGGGCCGGGCCCGGCCCGAGGCCGACTAATTATTGGATGTGTAGGCCCGAGCCCGAGGGAAGCCCGAAATTTCAAATTTTATTTATAAGGAGGGGTGATCTATGATAACAAATCAAAGCCCTTAAATTAAAGCCATTAAAGTATTTTGTTACGAAATCTAAGTTAAATAGACTGTATAAACATGCAGGCCATCTTTTATATTTCTGTGTATGCTGCACTGCAGTGCACAGAGGTTACATTAAGCGATAATCCATCATTGACGCTTTTTTTAAGAGTTGGCGGAAAATGTTAAGGGCGTCCGTCATTTTGACCGGCTGATCATTGGGCCATAAGCCACAGCAGCAGTACGACCTTAAAAATCTAGCGCGGCACTTTCACAGAGAGAGACAGCGAGACAAAGAAGAACAACGACGCGAGCAGCAGAACAGGAATGAAGGAGTTCTTGAATTGCCATTGCAAGAGTTTATTAGGCTACAGTATGTGTCGGGTTGATGAGGCGACCTCTGTTTTTTGCAGACCACGCGTCTCTCGTGGCCAAAACACGGCCGAAATGCCTCAGCGCACTGTGATGGGAGGGAGAGGCGAGGGAAAGCGCGTGCATTCTAGCAGCAGGCACTGCACTGCTGGATTATCAACTGACGTGGAATATTATTAACGCACAGCCTACATAGCCTATTTATTTATTTAAAAAAAAAAAAAAAAAAAAACTGTCAACGATAGAGAAGCCGAACCCGACCCTACCCGAACGTAATGAGTGACATTTCAGGCCCGACCCGACCCGAAATTGGCTCGGGTTCGGGTTCGGGCTCGGGCCTGGGCCAAAAATCATAGGTCTAAGGCAGACACACGCGAACACACACAAACAGGCGTGCATGTGCACACGTACACAGACTCTCTCAAATTCCATCCCATCTCATCATATAGTCCCCTTGCTCCTGACAAACACAACATGCAAAAGTACAACATACTTTTCCATCTGCTCTCCCAGACAGAGACAGACAGACAGACACAAGGAGTTCATTATCTTTCCCCCTGGTACCAAACGACGCCCATCCTCAGAGGATGCTCTTTTCAGCAGGCATCCATCAGACTGCTGAGAGTCTTGTCAGCGGGATAATGGCAGACGTTTTGAACAATGGCGTGCAGCGTGTTTTTTTAGTGAATGAGGATGGATCCTGGGGAATGGGATGCTGTGTCAGAGGATGGCTGAGCTGAGAGGTGACTGGATGGAGCACCAACTCAAGATGTTCACTGTCTCATGTGTACACTTGTGTTTGAGCATAAGATCGAGAGGTTAATGCATGCTGTATGTGGAAGGATTTTTGGCACATTTTCGCATGTGCATATATGTGCACAAGGAGAGAGAGAGAGTGATAGAGAGAGAGAGAGGAGATGTTGAGGGAATCCATTTTAATAGCCTTATTGCAGCTACATTCTTGCCATCTATTGGCAAATTACTTTGTTCAAATCCAAGAAACGTTCACAGTTCAAGATGTTGTTGATTTGGTTTGCTCTATTGTACAGATTGTCTACAGATTGTCTACCTTTCAAGCCCCTATCATTGATGAAGTATACTGTACTGTATTTCTGGCTAAAATGCATAGCCCTATCTATGACTTATGTCTTTTCTTTTATTTTGTCTAATACTTTTTGTGATTCCTCTAATTCTAATGGTTTATTTCACTGCTTTGGCAATATGGTCCATGGATGTCTTATTAACACATTGAGTACCGATGACGTAATAATACGCTTTTCACGCCCGTGCGTTGTATACCAACATACGTTTTTTGCGTTTTTCGTCATAGTTGGAATCTACACCCTTCAATTCATAATATTTGTGATTTTGGGAGGTCTGTGACGAATATAAATGACAAAAATAGCAGTCAAAAGCTTGTGTTATGATTTGGACATTTTAATTTTAATCACAACACCAGAGCAGCAACCATAGGTAAAGCAGGCGGTCTAGTATGAATTACAAGAACCTTTGTCTAAAGTAACCTGCATTGACTACGCTGTGTGCCTTGTGTGTAGGCTACACCATGCTAATCCAGCTCAGCTTGCAGCCCTGTTAGCCTTGTGAATCCACCATATACGTAGTATCACAACTTGATTCACAACTTGTGATTCTCTATGGTGGTGGACTATGATGCTGTCATCAAGAATCGTGCCAGTTGTGTATTGACGTTTATGATCGCGTCCACTCTGTCGCTTTTTATTGTGTCCTTCACGCAATAAACACACAGGAAGATGATAATAGTCGTGTCTGGCAGCTTGAGTAGGCTACCTTACCCAGATCCTTGGCTAGATCCTTAATGGCCCCCAAACTGTGATCGGATCCAATACCCTGGGATTTTGAAGTTTGATCGCCAGCAAGATAAGTTGAATTGTAATCCTGTTTATGTTTTCTCCCCCATGAAAATGCATTTTCTGGAGCTTGCC
>NC_085861.1:53648821-53703821 GCF_034702125.1 Engraulis encrasicolus | reverse complement strand
GGCTAGATGAACCAAGAATATTCGACATAAGCTTAAATGAATATGTGCACATAAATACATTACACCTTGTATGAGTGACAATAAAGAAATGTGGAGCAACAACAGGCCAACTGCATGAAGACTTGGTGTATTTTGACCTGGTGTATTAATGGTAACACAAGTGAAATGGTGCATAACAACACAAATATGAAGAAGAGGCCTACAGTTCATCATCAGGAATCACCTGTCAGCCATTTGTGTTACATTATGTAAATTGGTAGGGCTATAAAAAAAACACAAATATAGACTTTCAGCGTTCACCGTGGAAAAAAGCAACATACTGTATGTATACATTATTGCCCTCGCTATGCTTATGTAAACCTGTATGTATATGAGTACGTACCGTATGCGTGTGTTGAATCCTTAGTGTATGGCATGCTTGACATGTTTTACGTTACTATTGCTTTTGTCTATGGTACCACAAGTCATTGCATGTAATTTGTATATGGTGTATAAAATTTACAAAGATCTATATATTTAAAATATGTCCAGAATTATTAAATAAATTCATGGAGGAGACCATGTCGTTGATATATATACCAGCCTCTTCCTAGCTGGAAGCAATGCTTCCCCCTTTTTTTTAAGGAAAATAATAACTCATAAATGTCCCATTGAAATGGAATAGAATTGTACTCTAATGCAGTGATTCCCAACTGGGGCTACATGTACCTATGAGGTAGGATTTTGTGAAAACACTGTAGGGGGTACGTGGAAAAAAATATGTTAACTAGAAATGCACACAGAGAGTGTTGACCTCCGCCAAGAAAGCTGCTTGATAGGACATTTGACTATGTTACAAGTCTTTCTGCCTTCTTTTTGTGGAGTTAGAAACTCGAATGTCAAAATTCACCCTATCTCGCAATGGTGAAGAATCTTTTAAAAAATATTGGTTCTGAATCGTGGTCCGGATCACAACCAAATTTAATCACTTGATCCTCTTGTCATTTCTAACGACTCCACAAAATTTCATCCAAATCCGGTCATGACTTTTTGAGTTATCCTGCTTACCAACAGACAGACATACAAACAAACAGACAAACCAACGCGACCGAAAACACAACCTCCTTGGCAAAGGTAACAAATGTATGGAACATAGTCACATTGGGATAGAGAAAGACATACAGTAGAGCATGAAGTAAGGCAGTACGCTAGAGGAGAAAAAGGTTGGGAAACACTGCTCGAAGGCACAATGTGTTGTTCTTGTTTATCATATTAACACAGGTTCTCATTGCTTCACAAAGTCAAGCTACCAGGTTACATGTCTGTGTGTAATTCCTATTGTATTAACTGTAATGGAATGACAAAATTGAGGACTTACATTCAGTCGTAGTCATACTTCAGCTTAGAATTCCACATGGATATTTACAGTATGAGCTTTGGTGTGTAAATAAATAATGCATGACAAATATATATATATATATTAATGTCTGTGTGTATTTCATATTGTGCCGTGTGTTCACTGTCCACAATAAGGCGCCGTAAACTTGTTAGAGGTACAATTCCCTTGCCTTTCCTATCCATCGCCAAGGACCATCTTCAGCCATGGATGAGGGTGCACGCTATCTTGGGCATTTCACACTGCACATTTCACACTAAGTGTGATTGACCAGGCAGGCTATATTGGCCTTTCCAATGTTCCCTGACTTGTGTGGGCAATGAAAATAAAGTGCTTCCCACAGTACATATAGAGGACATGTAGCCTGCATTAGTTCTGAAAGCTATTACTAAGTCTGCATTTTATCACATAAAAAACGTCTCTAAATTTAAGAGCCTTATGTCTAAACATGATATGGAGAAGCTAATACATGCCTTGCCTTCATTTCTAGTAAGGTTGATTACTGTAACAGTCTTTTTACTGGCCTCCCCAATAAGACCATTAAACAGCTTCAACTTGTACAAAATGCAGCAGCAAGGGTTCTTACAAAAACAAGGAAGTTCGACCACATTACTCCAATTTTAAGATCGCTGCATTGGCTCCCAGTAAGCTACAGAATTGATTTTAAGGCAATGCTACTTGTGTTTAAATCATTAAATGGAATGGGACCCACATATCTACTGGATATGTTTCAGCTGTATGCACCAACCAGGTCACTAAGGTCAACGGAGAAGAATTTGCTGGTGATTCCAAAAGTCAAGACAAAGTCTGGAGAGGCAGCCTTTAGCTTCTATGCTTCAAAGCTTTGGAACCAGATGACGTAAAAAATGCACCCACTATTGATAGCTTTAAATCTAGACTCAAGACAAAGCTGTTCTCAGATGCTTTCCCCTAGCTTAAATTACATATCATTCTTTTTTATTATTATTACTTTTATTTTTATGTTTATTTAATTTATTTTATTATTATTTTTACCTTATGTTTTATCTTAATGTTTTAAATGTTTTTTGACTCTAATTTATTTCCTTCTTTCTTCCCTGTTTCCTTTCATTTACATTTGTTAACTTTGTGAAGCACATTGAGTTGCACCTGTGTATGAAATGCACTATTAGTCAGGGTCATTTTTCCAAAAAGTTGACACCTGAAGGCAAATCATGTTAATTTTCGGCATACAACTGATTTAGGGGTATTCAAGGGTGCTGAATCCAAATCTGCCGTATGCCGGACGCAAAAATGTACCGAAATGCCTCAAACGGGCAAAATCCAATATGGCCGCCACCACCGTGTTAAAATCCTGCAATCACTTTTCTTTTGAACTAAATAAGGTATGAATTTGAAAATAGCACTTATTTTTATGTTTTCAGACATGGGGAAAGCCATTATGTCATCAGATTTAAGCTCAGATTGGAAGAAAATGCTTATGTCATTGGCTGGCAGCCATTTTAAAAGCAGAGAGCCTCATATTGTCAGCGATTTTTAACATTTTTACTAATCTTTCAAGATCCACAGAAAATAATGCTGTTTGTCTCTGTGAACACAAATACTGCAGAAAACAGCACTGGACTGTCTACTTTCACCTGAAACAAGAAGTTTGTATCTACCTTTTTCCATTCTTTAGTTATGGGCAGTAGAACATGGGATGACACCACAAAAAAGCACTGATTTTTGACCCCACTTCTCACTGCCCATATTTTTGCTTTAAGGACATATTGTCTTTGATGGTGTTCATGTTTGATATACAACATTTTCAGGGGGGTTGGAGGGTGCTTAATGCCTTTAATTCCCATAGTACATCAAAATGAAGGAATCCAATATGGCCGCCGTCACCAGTCTACAGTGTACATTTCTTTGATTACACAAGGTAAACACTTAGGCCTAAGTACATTATGTAGCATCAGGTTTTCATACAAGGAGAATTCATTTCCATACTCAGATTTAAGATGGATATCAAAGGAAATTATTTCAGTGTAGGCTGAATTCATGTTTGCAACAGGAGATTTTCTTTTTTCTTTTTAAATTGACCATTTGTATTTAAATCTCGCCCTATTTCAATTACACTTTTAATGCATTATACCATGAAAAATGTTCCCACCTCAAACCACCTCACAATGTTTCCACACCTCTTCACCCATAAAAAATAAATGCACACAAGAGTCTGAATGTCCCTAAATCGAATATTTTCTACTATTATCCTTTGTACAATGGGAATTACTTCATGTTTGCCGGTTTAATTGCTGTGCTCAGATCACTGTATATCTATAAAGGGGATCAAGAGGCAGACTGATGTGAATAATATATAGAATAGAATAGAATAGAATAGAATAGAATAGAATAGAATAGAATAGAGTGAACAGATGAGGGAGTGGCATTGTGTGTGTGTGTGTGTGTGTGTGTGTGTGTGTGTGTGTGTGTGTGTGTGTGTGTGTGTGTGTGTGTGTGTGTGTGTGTGTGTGTGTGTGTGTGTGTGTGTGTGAATATATACACAAAGGACATACTCAGGCTGGTATTGCACATCAGTCATCCAATAGATTGTCTTGCTTAATGTACATATTTCAGCTGAGATGGCCACTCTGTGACAATTATAACCATTAATTACTAGGCTGGCCTTTGTTCTGTAGTACGGCAAGAATTCAGCTCAACACATTGCACTGTATCAATTATTGCACAACAACCGGAGGATGGAAGGAGATCAGGGGAACAAGAGATTGTAATGAACAGTCAGACAGTCCATGTGTGTGAAATGTGGTTTTAGTCTTTGGTCCTTACTTTGATGATACATCTGTAGAGACCCAAGAACTCAGAACCAGGATAATGTCCAAGACAATGTTTTAGCTCTGTTGAGACAGTGGGAGGTTCAGAGAGGGCTAGGTCTATTCTCGCTATACTGCCGTGCAATACTAGAACGCAGTAACTCAAAATGGTCGAAAAAAAATTTATATCGGAAATCGGTTCTAAACTACCTCAATTGTCTTGTGTCCAAAAATGGTGGTCCAACACCGTCCCGTTTTGGAGAAAACTCATTTTGAAAGTGCAAAAATGACCCAAAAAAGGTTAAACAAAAACGCAGTAAATCGGCGAGTTACTGCTGCACGTTCCAATGGGACTGGTTTGGAAGTAGACAGTAATACAAGCTAAGAACGCAGTAACTCCTGCAGTAACTCCATTTTGTGGCAGTAATACCAGCCAAGAACGCAGTAAGTCGGTTTTTTGTGGCAAAAAGACACATAAATGTTGTTTTTTGGGGGTTTTTTTTGTGTGCATTAAATTTCTATCCTAAAAAAGCATTACCAGGAAGTGTCACCACCAATTTACCGACAACACAGTTGTCGCGCCATATGGAAAACTTTGAAGCCTTTTTTCTCAGTTTGCCGTTTTTAGAGTTACTGCGTTCTAAGATTGTACGGCAGCATAGGTGTGCCTCCTGAAGGCAGCAATGATTTTCTTTTCATTCAGAGCTAGAGAAATGTGTCTCTGTCTCTGTACACCAGGCTGCCACCTTCAGTCCCTTTTGCTGGCCATACTGCAGTCATGGATGGATAGACTTTAGATGGGGGGCTCAGCATGCAGCCATGTGGGGATCCAGCCCTGCTGAACAGGGGAGCAGGAGGAAAAGAGAGTCTGTCTGTTATCTTCTGTTGGTAGAATTGTGCAAGTATAGACTTAAAACTGGCCTAGTTAAAATATACTGGAATGTACATCTGCAGTGTATCAATAATGGTGCTCAGCTGGAGAGAGAGAGACAAGGGCAGGCAGAAGAGCAAGTGGTAGTTTTAAGGTGCCTAGGCACAGAAATGGGCACCTCCCTGTCTTTCTCACAGCACATGAACACAATATTCAAAAATGGACTGCTAATTAACCCATTTTGTCCTAAGCCCTTTTTGGGAAAGGGTGGCCGGTGTTCTGACAAACGGTCCTACATTGTAATTTTATCCTACGGTAGGATATTCTGTCAGACATGTCTGTTAAACGGTCCTACATCGCCAAAGATAGACGTCAGACATGTTTGTTCAACAACTTATCCTGATTTTTCCGACCATTTCCTTCCCGCTTCCTGCAATCGCGTCAGATCAAACAACTGCCAGACCATGAATACGAAATGAAATGGTAGTAGGGATGGTCAGGACCAGGCTACATTTCTATGCCTAGGTACCTAAAAACTACCACTTGCTCTACTGTCCTTGGCTGTTGATGTCTTGTGTCGGGGGTGTCTGTGTCAGCGATATGTGCCACTAAGGTAATGTCATCAGCATACATTAAAAGTCATACTTTCTTTGTGACAGGCTCTGACTGTCCCACTAATGATCCTAGCCCTCTGGTGAAGTGGTTAGTGATTGCTTTATTGTTGGACAAATGTATATGCACATACAGTCACCCTCCTCTACTCTAACCAAAATTGTTTACTTGGTATACTAAGTTAACCTATTCCTAATCACCCCTCCTGGAGTTGCTGAATTGCAGCAACAGCTTGACTCCATGTACTCCATGCCACTTCTTGCAGATGCAGTGTTGGATGAGGCAAGCACAAGTTGTGATGTCTTTGTGTGCCTTGAGAATACATGGGTTCTAAATTTTGTTTATAACCTGACTGCGAACCTAGCCGCGCACAACTCAGCCTCTGATTGTTGGAAACCGCTGTCTGTCAAAAAAATTAGCTCACGTGGTTGGCTGCCAGTGTCTTGCCCCTCTTCATAACATTGTGTTGATAAACAATGAGAACCCATGTATAAGTGGCAGATACAGGAGCAGTGGGACTAAAGCCTTGTCCAATACCACCCATCCCACTTCGGTGACTGGCAGGAGGATAGGAAGGGGTATGTGGGCCTGACTCAAAATAGAGATTTGATAATGTGGGGCATTTTATGTAACCATGTGACATCTGAATTAGATAGGACTGATCATTGCAAAACGTCATGTTTTACTTTGCTTTTGTTGCATTTGCAACAAAAGTGCCATGCAGTGCATGATATTGTGTGTCCTGCCAAATCACTGGAGAGGAGGAGGTTGATAGGCCTAATGGTTGGGAATGAGTTAACATATATCAAGTAAATTCCTCACAATAACATAAACTTATTTAGGCACATTCAGACTTACTATGTGTGTAAATTTGTCTCATAATGGAAGAGGTGGATTGAGGTGGACATATTGCATCATGTTATAATAAGCATTAAAATAAAAGTGGAAGTAGAGAAAACATTTTCATTCAAATGAACAGCTTATTGACATGAAAGTCAACTGTCACTTGTAAACATGAATTCAACCTATACTGAAATCATGTCCTTTGATTCTAATCTTAAATCTGAGTATGGAGATTAATTCTCCATGTATGACAACCTATAGCTACAATGTAATTAAGAGTCCACCTTGTCTGGTGATGGCGTCCATATTCGATTAATTCATTTTGAGGTAGGCCTAAAGAGGTTTTTGAGCCTACTACACAGCATATTTGAATATTGGAATTAAGCACCCTTCAAACCCCCTGAAAATGCTGCATATCAAACATGAACACTATCAAAGACACTTTGTCCTTAAAGCAAAAATGTGGGTTGAGACAAGTGCAGTATTTTGGGGTCAAAAAATATAGTTTTTTTGTGGTGTCACCCTATGTTCCTGTTGCAATCATGAATTCAGACCACACTGAAATAATTTCCTTTGATATCTATCTTAAATCTGAGTATGGAAATGAATTCTCCTTGTATGAAAACCTAATGCTACATAATATACTTAAGAGTTTACCTTGTGTAATCAAAGAAATGCACACTGTAGACTGGTGACTGCGGCCATATTGGATTCCTTCATTTTGATGTACTATGGGAATTAAAGGCATTAAGCACCCTTCAAACCCCCTGAAAATGTTGTATATCAAACATGAACACTATCAAAGACAATATGTCCTTAAAGCAAAAATATGGGCAGTGAGAAGTGGGGTCAAAAATCAGTGCTTTTTTGTGGTGTCATCCCATGTTCTACTGCCCATAACTAAAGAATGGAAAAAGGTAGATACAAACTTCTTTTTTCAGGTGAAAGTAGACAGTTCAGTGCTGTTTTCTGCAGTATTTGTGTTCACAGAGACTAATAGCATTTTTTTCTGTGGATCTTGAAAGATTAGTAAAAATGTTAAAAATCGCTGACAATATGAGACTCTCTGCTTTTAAAATGGCTGCCAGCCAATGACATAAGCATTTTCTTCCAATCTGAGCTTAAATCTGATGACATAATGGCTTTCTCCATGTCTGAAAACATAAAAAATAAGTGCTATTTTCAAATCCATACCTTATTTAGTCCAAAAGAAAAGTGATTGCAGGATTTTAACACGGTGGCGGCGGCCATATTGGATTTTGCCCATTTGAGGCATTTCGGTACATTTTTGCGTCCGGCATACGGCAGATTTGGATTCAGCACCCTTGAATACCCCTAAATCAGTTGTATGCCGAAAATTAACATGATTTGCCTTCAGGACCTTAAATCAAGTCAAGTAGGTTTTATTGTCAATTTCTTTACATGCACTGGTCATACAAAGAATTTGAAATTACATTTCTTGCTTTCCCATTAGACATAGACTAATCTAGGTAAGGACATAGACAGTATAGACATAGACAGTACTTATACATGGACTTAAGACAGTATGGACATAGACAGTGCTCATACAGACATTTAAAGTGCAAGACTGGACAACAGAAGACTTGTAGAGGACATACATTAAGAGGTATCTGTTGTGCTTTTGTGCTTTTCCTAAAAAAAGTCCTTTATAGCGTTCTGACATGGTAATAGTAGCATTTTGAAGAAAATAAATATTAAAAAAGGTCTGTCAAGTACACCAGCAGCAGTGTGTGTGTGTGTGTGTGTGTGTGTGTGTGTGTATGTGTGTGTATGTGTTTAGTGCAGGTAGAAGGTGCGGTGTGCGTCTTGTGTGTGTGTTCGTGTGTCTGTGTGTGTGTGTGTGTGTGTGTGTGTGTGTGTGTGTGTGTGTGTGTGTGTGTGTGTGTGTGTGTGTGTGTGTGTGTGTGTGTGTGTCAGTGTGTGTATGTTTGGGTTTAGTGCAGAAAGTGCAGTGTGCTTGTGTGTGTGTGTGTGTGTGTGTGTGTGTGTGGTGTGTGTGTGTGTGTGTGTGTGTGTGTGTGTGTGTGTGTGTGTGTGTGTGTGTGTGTGTGTGTGTGTGTGTGTGTGTGTGTGTGCATGTTTTGAGTTAGTGCAGGTTGAAAGTTCAGTCACGAGTATAGTAGTGCAGGTGGAATGTTCAGTCGCAGATATGGTGGTGGGGGGATGGGGGGGGGGGTTGTCAGTGGCCTTGCTGGCTAGAGGCTGACAGTGGAGGGAGAGTGGGTTGAGTGTTCAGCATCTTGATCGCTTGGTGCATTGTGCTGCTCGCCAGCCTGGTGGTACGGGAACGGAGGCGCCTGTACCTCTTTCCAGAGGGCAGGAGGCTGAGCAGTTTGTGTGCAGGGTGGCTTGTGTCTTTGATGATCATCAGTGCTTTCCGGGTGAGGCGTGTGGTGTAAATGTCCTGCAGGGAGGGGAGTGGTACTCCAATGATCTTCTTCGCTGTGTTCACAACACGCTGGAGTGTCTTCCTGTTTTTCTCCGTGCAGCTTCCTCCCCACACTGTGATGCAGTTGGACACGACGCTCTCTATGGTTCCTCTGTAGAATGTTGTCATGATGGAGGGTGTAGCACTTGCCTTCTTTAGTTTGCGCAGGAAGTAGAGACGCTGATGGGCCTTCTTCGCCAGTGATGTAGTGTTGGTGGTCCAAGAGAGGTCGTCGCTGATGTGCACTCCAAGGAACTTGGTGCTGCTCACTCTCTCCACAGCATCGCCGTCGATGGTCAGTGGTGGCAGTTGTTAAATAAGCACCTTTTCAGAAATCCTGCCTAGACTATATATAAATAAACTTGCCTTGCCTTGCCTTGCCAGGAAGACTCAAGTCACGTGTGCATTTTGCATAGCCAACCAGCGGCTGCCATTTCCTTTATAGTGACGTGTCTAACTCTCCTTTCTTGCTGGCCTAGGTATGGCCGGTCCGAAATCTCCTCCTCCATCCCCACCACCACCAGTTGGGTCCAGTCTACCTGTCCGGGGGGTTAGAGGTCCAGTTCCTGCTGCACGGCTATGGCAGGCTCTACTGGATCCGTTGGACCTATGCCAAATGCTGTCTACCTTCTGTCAATTCCATTGTCAACTATGTTAACATTTAATCGTTTCAATTGAATTCCTCTCTCTGAGTCTTAATGGCTGAACTACAGTCATCGGATTTTATGCAATGGAGCAAGGGATAGTGAAGTCTAACTGTTGAAGTTTCAGCTCATTAGTATACATGTTAGAAACATGGCGGACACTAGTGGTTATTCATCCATTCCCCAACCCCTTTTCATCCTGCTGCTCTGAGAATCAAACCCATGACCTTTACATAAGACAGACTCATTACATGAGTGGCCTCTTAAGCTAGATTTATGCTTCGGACGCATAGCCTCTGCGTCCGTCCGTTTTCTGTCTATGCGAGTCCACGGCCCCTCTCAGAGGCTCTGCGCCCGTCGTCGAGCGCCTCGAAAAAATTCTAACTATCCGTCGGACGGACGCGGAGTACGCAGACAAAAAGGCGCTATGATTGGTCGTCTCGCTACTTCCTTGTTCTGTTCTTGTGGCAGCGCAATGCCAGTAGTTTGCGAGAGCAGAGCTGTATTCTGTTAAAAACTTTATTAATGCCTTGTGTGTAAATGTGTGTAAATACACGAAGCTACAAGCTAAGTAACAAACAATGCATCAGTTGAACACTCGTGGCACAATGCCTGCGGTTTTACTACCGTTCCTCCACCGAATGTAAACACACATCGGCAGAATCAACTACATATGCTTACATTTACTGCTCGTGAAAACAGACTGGGTATGTCAAATAATGATACCAGTGCATTGCCTTTGCAATTTGTGTGAAAATACCTAGCTAACCGGGATAGAAAGCAACATTGCTTAATAATGACCGCAGTGCTTACAATGTAGTGAAAGTAGCCTAATCGCGCAATTTCAAATGTGGCTCGCGACGAGACCTCGGACCTCGCAGAACTCGCAGATGCATGAATACAATGTTGGTTCGTGGCCACTCCCACGCGAGTTTTGATGAGCGCAGTTGCAGAAGTCTAATCTGACCTTAACTCTACAACTAATGGTCATATTAAGGAACACCCCAGGAGATGTGCCACCTTTCCTTGTCAACCATGGATAAGACAACCCATATTCTTCCTGTGGATGTGGGATTCAAACTTCTGACTGACAGATTGATTACTGCAAATTGCACTTCACATAGATGACACTGGTATCTAAGCAACTTGTAGTCATTTTTGGTAGCCCACCTGGAGAGACGCAGGGCCTTGGATCCTTCAAGGGCACTTTGACCATGGATGAGGGTGTCAGAGATACACCGTATTTCCCCTATAGGTGGTGTCTCCCTCACTTCCCTAGACAGACTCATTACATTACATTACACTTGGATGACACCTTTATCCAAAGCCCACTTACGTAAAGCCAATTGTGTACAGGGTAAGGCTCCACTGTGAGGCTTTACTTTTCTCAAGGGCACGCCAACCATTCATAAAGTCGCAGGAGACAACTCATATTCTTACCTACTGATATGGGACTCAAACATGTGACCTCTCGGATCCCATAAGGCAGGCTCCCCAATCATTGCAGTACACAAGCACACACACACACACACACACACACACACACACACACACACACACACACACACACACACACACACACACACACACACACACACACACACACACACACACAAACACACATATACGCTCACACGCACACACACACAGTTGCCCTAAGAGTTAAGTTGTATACTGCAATCTGACCTCACTATCAGCCATATGAGGGCATCCCTTGTGAAAACACCAGACGAAAGGGTCATCATTGTAAAATAGAAAGAGTCAGAGCGGCAATGTGACAGTGGGGGGCGAGGTGCATGACATCATCCCTTTTGCTGACAGCTTTACGCAAACGAAACTTTATCTCTTGCCTCAATGTCAGGAACGTGGTGTTTCGGCCTCGGGCGCCTCAGTGCCGCAACTTTACCGGCATGAGATCCAATCCTTTTCCCCCAGCCTGGCCTTGACTGTGTGTGTGTGTGTGTGTGTGTGTGTGTGTGTGTGTGTGTGTGTGTGTGTGTGTGTGTGTGTGTGTGTGTGTGTGTGTGTGTGCACTTGTCTGTGTGTTTGTTTGTGTGTGTGTGTGTGTGTGTGTGTGTGTGTGTGTGTGTGTGTGTGTGTGTGTGTGTGTGTGTCTGTGTGTGTGTCTCTGTGTTTGAATGTGTGTGTCTCTTTGAGGCTTTGTAAATTGGAGCACATCTCAGAGATAGGAACCTATAGACCCCATCGCTCATCTTCAGTCCTGGCCCTGTCGGTGGGTGTGAGATTTTGTGTGTGTGTGTGTGTGGGGGGGGGGGGGGGGGTTGTGTGTGCGTGCGTGCATATATGTTTGTATGTTTGTGTGTGTGTGTGTGTGTGTGTGTGTAGCCCTACGTGAAGGTATGTATGTGGATGTGTATCTGCTTGTGTGTGGATGATCTGAGAGGATGGCAGGCACAATGGGACAGTCTCTCGTGGGAGAGCCAAGAGAGCGTCTATAAATTCAGCATCTCACTGCATGTCTGCCTCTCTGCGCCTGTAAAAAATAACACTCCTATGTTATCCGCCACCCCTGCACCACCTCCTCCAAACACACACACACACACACACACACACACACACACACACACACACACACACACACACACACACACACACACACACACACACACACACACACACTGTATCAATTTCATCAGGCTTGATCCATTCTGCCCCGTCTTCATTTAGGGTGGAAGAGTGTCTGCTGTAGTGGTCTGATTTATGAAATCCAGGCGTGGGAAATTTCATCTGGGATCATCTGGCATCAGCTGGATGAAAGCGAGAGATCCTGAAATAGGTTATGGTGTGTGTGTGTGTGTGTGTGTGTGTGTGTGTGTGTGTGTGTGTGTGTGTGTGTGTGTGTGTGTGTGTGTGTGTGTGTGTGTGTGTGTGTGTGTTTGTGTGCTGTGGCCAATTGCCTGGGCTGATTTCCTGTGGAGTATTGTCCTGGTGACACTCCCGGTGCAGTGAGACCCCAGCCGTGCTCAGGGGGAGATAACCTCTTGGCCTCATCACACAACACACACACACACACACACACACACACACACACACACACACACACACACACACACACACACACTCACACAGAGAGAGAGAGAGAGAGAGAGAGAGAGAGAGAGAGAGAGAGAGAGAGAGAGAGAGAGAGAGAGAGAAAGACAGACAGACAAACGGACAGACATGGCATGCTGTAGATGATTTATCATGAACAGGAAGTCAACACCCTCTCTCTCTATTCACTTGTTTTCTCTCTCTCTATCACTCTCACATCACTTCTCTCTAAGTCTTTCTTTCTTTTCCTTTGGCTACATAACCTTATGTCCTTTGACTCTAGGCACGTTCAGGCCGATAGAGAACTGTGCCAGTGTCTGTTCCCGCACCTAATATTGAGCCGGCCAACGTGTTTGAGTCGTTCGAGAAACGGAAAGTTGGATCGCGATGCAAACCGAAAAATAATTATTTTTTTCTCCATGAACCGAACGGCAGCGGGTTCATACGAGTAACACACAGTGACGTGTGGAACAGTTCGGCGTCGGCATGAACGTGGGTGGTTCACAGGAGAGCACTTTAGTTCCAAACGTAACTGGTGGGTGCTCGGGCACCAGCACCGTTCTGATTGGCCTGAAAACAGTATCTGTGCTTACCCTTCTCTCTGGCATCATCTCTCTATGAGGACAGATCCCTGAACAGGAGCTGCTGTCTTTCCACACCACACAGCCCTTGCTTAGCTCATTACATAGAGACAGTCATATGAAGAATGAACAAGGATTATCTCAGGCATATGCAGGCCTGGACTGGGAGAACAAAATGGCCCGGGCATTTTTGGCCCAGACCGGCCCCTCATAATCAGCGGAGCACATGCGATTACTTATTGACCAAGCGGCCTATGCGAAAAGGCGCAATATTCATGCATGAATCTCTCTGTGGCAGTCATGGGTGAGCGGTTAGGGCGTCAGACTTGCATCCCAGAGGTTTCCCGTTCGACTCCCGACCCGCCAGGTTGGTGGGGGGAGTAATCAACCAGTGCTCTCCCCCATCCTCCTCCATGACTGAGGTACCCTGAGCATGGTACCGTCCCACCGCACTGCTCCCCATGGGGCGCCACTGAGGGCTGCCCCCTTGCACGGGTGAGGCATAAATGCAATTTCGTTGTGTGCAGTGTGCAGTGTTCACTTGTGTGCTGTGGAGTGCTGTGTTACAATGACAATGGGAGTTGGAGTTTCCCAATGGGCTTTCACTTTCACTCTTTCAGCTACCAGAAAACACCAGGAAATGTGTGCTGACAATATCAACTATTTATTTAAAATGAATCTTTTCATTTTTGGTACATGGAATGCTTTAGAACAACACCACTGGTGTTCCATTTAATGCTATACATTTGGCACACTGCCGTGGCTACTATATTGTTAATATTATTCACGTCAGTGGTTTGGTGTATGGAATGTTTGTCTTCTCAAATGTCCGTGAGTCGTGCGACCGGATCAAAGCACTCAAGCACACTTATAGTGGTGGGAATTAATGGCCTATTTAATATTAATGTTTAATGCTGAAGTGAGAGTTGGGGAAAGCATGGAGTATCCTAAAGTTTGAAAGACTTGACTCATACCTGTCAGGGCTCGTAGAGGCTACTACTGCCGCTTCACCTGCTGTCTCCTAGCGTGCTCCTTCACTTCCAACATGCAGAAATTGTTGTCCCTCTCCTGCTACTACAACACTACATGCGTGAACACATTATCTTGCCTCTGCTGCAAGTTTTTTTTTTTATCCCTTTTCCGCAAGCTTTTCCACACCACCTTTTAGTTTTAGTCTCTCCATCGCTTGTGTCTCAAATTTGCGCGCGTAATGCATGGTACGGGTGGGGCCGCAATGAATAGTTAAGTCCGACTCAGATGCACCAATGGGCCACCCCCTCCCTCTAGCCCCTTTATGTGTGGGCTGATGTCATTGGAGGAGGGCCGAGGGCCGTCAGCACGAAATTGTGGGCCGCCGGACATTTTTAAAAAAAAAACATTAATAACAATTATTTTTAAAAACTGACATCATCGGCCCTCTAGGGGCTGTTCTTTCTCCTGTTCTTTCTCCTAGCAATCATAGCAGTGTGCATTGCGGTAGGGGACATAGGTATTGCCTGTTATAGGGAGACATATCAACAATAAAGGCCTTATTGGCTGTGTGTCATTACATGGTTTGCAAGTAATTGATTTTGCTTAATGTCTTGTAAGTAACTAACAGAAAGTTAGGCATGTATTGGGGCTTACGTGTGAAACTTAAAAGTGTTACCAGAGGTATTTCTATTTCAGCCACGAGTTCGCAGAGGTCACAAGACGCGTGCACAGGCACACAACACACATCCTGTTAGACAGCGAACAACACTGTGGGAAACAAAACCGCATATAACCTCTGAAACATCTATTGTATTCATGCAGCATCTGTGGCTGACATGTACGTGACATTGGGCTTGTCTGCTTCTTCATTCTCATTCTAGTTTCACTACACTCTAAGATGAACATCATGAACAGGATCTTAGTATATTCCCGGTTGGAGGCACAAGTAGTCACTAGTCCATCAAATAATGCTGCAACAATGGTACAATAAATGCATGGAATTGTGCAATCACAGAAAATATGAGTTGGTCCAGGCTACTGGAAGAGGGCTTGTGTTTCCATGTTTGAAAGGTTGTGGTTTAGTACCTGGTTTGGTATTGGTTTTATATCTGGGGATAGGTCTGTGCATGCCAATCATATTTACAGCATTTCACAGCACTATTGGACTGAACTACACGCAAACTAGTTAAATGGGAATATCAACAAAATACTATCAGTTTTTAAAACATCCAATTCTTCAGCATTAGGTCTCCAGATTAGTAAGAAGAGCTTAGACAATGCACAGATGCCCCCATACCATCACAGATGCTGACTTTAAACGAGACAGAACAAGACTAAAACAACATACTCAGCTGTGTGTGTTTATGAGTTCACCCTGCTGAAGGTGTAAACCTGGTCTAATTAAAAAATACTGCATGAAGTTCTGAGTGTGCAACGACAACTGTTTTTTCATAAAGATTCCACTACATCATCATCAATCAACACCAATTATACACCACCCCAATCGCATATGGACTCCCTCAAGGTTTAGTTCTGTACTCCATTCTCTTCATCCGGTACATGCTTGGACACATCATCCGGCGCCATGGACTCAAATTCCACTATCACCCCAACGACACCCAGCTTTACATCACCAATAAAACCATCTCCCCTGCCATTCTCTACACCGTCACTTGCTGCCTCACTGACATCAAAGACTGGATGAATCACAACTTTGTCAAACTTAACAGTAATAAAACAGTGATCATTGTGTGTGGTCCAAAATCCAGCCTCCCCACCTACCAGAATTCCACACACCGTCACCCCCTGCCCCTATCAGAAACCTTGTAATCTACATGGACCTCACACTCTCGTTCAAATCACACATCAATCAAGTAACGAAAACATCCCTCTTTCACCACAAAACATTGCACACCTGAGAACCATTCTTTCAACTCCAGCTGCAGTTCCCCTTAGGATAAGAAATCACAAAAAAGGATCACAGAATTATATGTATATGAGAAGATCAACTGGTGTATACTGTATCTCAAGAGACAAGATTGAACTGAAGTTGAGCAGCACCGTTTTCATAGGAGGCCCTGAATTGGCTAGTTGAGGTGATGTGATGATCTTTCCTTCAGTGCTCACTAACCGTTGTAGTACCCTTTCTGCAGCTGAACCATACCAGAGAGAGAGCCTTCTGATCAGGATGAATTCAACATTAAAAAGAGACCCAGATGGATATATCCACTTGTGGAAATATCTAGGCACATTTATCAGAGGCCAACATCACAGTCTTTTGTTTGTATTCTGTAGTTGTGAAGAGTCACAGTGATGTTTCTATCTCATCTAGAGTTTGCAGAGGCCACAGGACACGTATGAAACATTCTGTTGAACATCGATCTCAGCATCAGCACCATGAGAACCCTTGCATGTATGCAACTGTCTGTGGCTGAAGTGTACGTGACATTGGGCTTGCTTGCTTTTTCATTCTCGTTCTAGTTTCACTTACACTCTCAGATGAACATTGTGTACAGAGCCTCAGAATAATGCAAAATGTCAGTTAAGTCTAGTTTCAGTTGTATCTGAACATGTGCTATGGTATCAGTCAACCACAAGGTTTGTTTCAGTTGTGTCTGACACCATTGTATTGCTTCATAATGGGAGGGAAGAAAATTAGAAGAGTCATAGTCCACGCCTACTGGCAATTCTACAATGACTGGCGCCCCTGGCAACGCCTCCCCCGGTGTCCTGCCCCTCAACCACAGCCCCACCCCTGGCAAAAAAAAACGGCAAAATTGACAGGTAAAAAACCCTTAGAACTGCTGAAACCAACAACTATTGTGTTAATACACCAATAGTGTGGTAATAGTGCAGCACTAATTTTAACAATAATACATGTTAATAACGCTAATTGGCTAGTTTTGCTATGCTGTTGGGGTCGAGTTTCTCAATACCCCTTTTCGGGTGTCGCCCCATGGAATTGACCTATTGGCCCACCCCCATGACTGCCTCTGTCAACGCCCATTAGTACACAACTAACATAACCCCTTGTTGTCATTCAAGCTGTTCAGTTGCTCTCACACCAATTGCCTTCTGAAGTGGACTAAGACAGCTTAAGTAAAATGGAGAGTAAAATGGATCAATTTGGTTTACAAAAACTTCTGCAGTACCTGGGGGGACTTCCCATGGCTGTAAATATTTTCTTGACGGGGGGCATAACACTTTTGGAAAAAATTTCAGTGTGGGAATTTTCATGTCCGTGTGAAAAGTCGCTAAACCACCAGAGAGCTTGCACATATTTGGTCTGCCCATGTCTTCTCTCATTTTTTGTAATGTGGTCAGTGGCGAAATATCACACTGACATGAATGGAAAAGAACAGGAAACAGGGGGAAACCAAGCTAAAGACCATACTGATTTTGGAAACTGGAACACCCAAGCTGGTAACAATACTGAGCTGAAACATGAAAAACAAATCGATCGGCAGTTGAAATTGAAGTACCAGGAACGCAGCATTTGTGTTCTTTCCTGCGTGATTACCCCACTGTTGTGGCCCTTACTAAAATTGTATGATGGAAAATACTATCCCTATATGCACACAACCTGGGAAGGCGATTGGACCGGTCTGAAAGACACTAGCCGGAAATGGTGCAAACCACCAGAAAGTATGGACAGTTCTACAGTGGACGAATTAGAGAAAGAAACAATTCATCTGTATGCTCTTTCTGAGGTAAGACTTTTTCATTTTTACTTCATATTACATTTCTGTCAGTATCATTAACCCTAACATGATATAATTTTGCAACTTTTCTGTCCCCACAGAGCATTGCAAACTACATCTTCATGGCAATTGTGATTCTTGTAGGCCTTCACTGGTTGGTGTTCTTTATATATGACATTTATTCCAGCGCCAGGGACTCAATGCAGCAACAGCACAAAAAGAAAGCTAAAACATATTAGCATGTTGATTTTCTCATAATTCCAGTGTTTAATTCCTGCAGAATGTCTCTGTTAACAGAACAGCACAGATGATGTGACCCACATTATTCTGCCATGTCAGATACATTCATCTTTTTTAAGTAGTTTAACTAGTTTAAAATGTTCTCATGATCAGCTTTCCTTTCCTTCCTTAAATCGTTGTTCTTTTCAGCCAGCGTTAAATGTTCAAGAGTAAAGTTGTGATGCATCTTGAGACAACACAACCATTTTAAACGGATTATTGGGTGCTGTGGCTTAGCGTGCTAGAACACGTACCATGCGGATGACACAGGTTCGAGTCCAGTCTGGGTCATTTTCCCGACCTGACCTAGTCTCTCCGTCCCATCACTTTCCTGTCACATCTTCACTGTCCTATTTTTTTTTTTTTTTTTTAAACTTACAAATATTAGCATATTAGCCTTTTATCATGAATTCCTTTATTCTATTTTCCTTTAAATGAAAGTGGTTTGTCAATGCAGTTTGATTACAGCAATTGTTTTGAACTCCTCCGGGGTTTGGGGCATGCTTTGTGTATTAGGCCAGTCAATCTAGCGTTTGACTCGGAAAAAATTGTAATAGTAATCATTCCAAGTTTTTTTTTAATCCCTATCTAAATGACATACAAAAAATCTACAACTTTATATTTAGTGGCACATACTTTTTTTCGAGGTCAAAGTTTGAGATTTCCCATTCATTTTACCATAGGGAAACCATAAGAGATACTTGGGGAATAGGCTAAAATTAAAAAAACTAAAAAAGTGTAAAGCTGTAGATTTTCAATATGAGATACAAGGGATCACTTAAAAGTAGGAACCATTACTATTGAAATTCATCCCAGGTTTTGGCCGTTTTAGAGCTACATTGACTGGCCTATATGATTGCTTCTGTAAATAGATAATTGGGGAGAGCTGTTAACTTCTGTTTCACTGTATGTGTTTGTGTGATTTTTTTTAAATTGTTAAAAAAAAAAAAAAAGAAATGAAAAATAAATCAATTGCAAAAAATAATTTGATCCCACAATAAAAACTGGCCTTACTGTATGTATTCATTTCCTCTACCATGGCATACCATATATACTGTAGACACATGGCACCTACTGTGCAAAAAAAGGAGCATTCAATTAATGAAATGGAAGACTTCTAAGCATGCGGCAAATCATAACCTGTCACATGGCATTGTGTCAACACACTGTGAAGACATACTGTACATGAACAAAAGTTAAAATGGGTGTATCATTTAACACCACGGCCCGGCAGAGGGAGAAGGAGAAGGAGCAGAAGGAGGTGACCGCAGCCTGGAAAATGCATTGAAATGCATTGCTTTAAATATGCAAATATGAGACACAAAGACATATGGGCCTCTATAATAAACAAATGGTACAGTACTGAATAGTCAAAGGTGAGTCAAAGGTTTGATTACCCATTATATTGGGTAGCCCCTTACTAATGGTCTCATCACCGGGCCTACACATGGGTTCTCATTTTTTGTTTTCCCCTGGCTGTGCACAACTCAACCTCTGGTTGTTGGAAACCGCTGTCTGTCAAAAAATTAGCTCACATGGGTAGCTGCCAGTGTCGTGTCCCTCCTCACAACACTGTGTTTATAAACAACAACAAAAAAAATCACTCTTTGCTAAAACCACTCAATTATATCATAACAAAATTGCTATGACAATGCAGAGTTTTCAGAAAAGAATTTAGATTGGATAAGAAGTATCACTTGATGGAAAATGCACTGGCCACAGTGTAGTAGGGGGGCATGGCCTGAGGACACGAGTGGATGTAAAAGTAACTCTGGTGTGCATGGTCAGTGGGTGCAAAGCCATGATGGATAATTGTTGTACTGGCAATGCATTTTACTATAATGTCTCCAGTACTGACAGTAGAAGAAATGTGACTCCCCTCGCGGCAAAGTCGTACTATGCTCTGGTGACGTTGATGCGCCCTCCTATCTCTACTCTCCTTGATTTTCAGTAACCTAATCAAACTGATTAAGACTTGGTCGATACCATTTTGGTGACAATAAAGCTCTAACAGAAGCTCTCTGCTATGGGTTAGACTTGACAAAAGAGTAAAATTGAACCAATCCGTTTGACACATTCATTACATGTGTTTTAATTTATTTTTCTTTAGACTTCTTTGGTGTACAGTATTATGGAATGTATGGAACCATTAGAAAGCTGAGTTTCTGTCCTTTCCAATGTTAGGTATGTGACATTTGTTGTGATGCAACCTCAGCAACAAATTCAAGTCAAAGTAGCTGCACGAGTTTCAGAATTAATGTAATGGGACCTGTTATCATGAATTCACAATCCATTCACAGTTCACAGGCCACAGGCCACAGGCCACGTTTCGGTGTACAGGTAAGTGCCATACATAGTTGGAAATCTTATATTTTCCCAATTCAAATCATATGTACAACGTCTAGATATTCATGGGTCAGCAGGAGCAGACATCTGTTTTTGCATGCATGGGGTTCATAGAGCTCACTGGATGGTGGTGGGAGATTCTGGACACCATCTCGCTGGCTATTACTGGCTATTACTAATGCTTAAATTGCCTGCACTTTGACTAATTAAAGCTTAAGGATTCATTTTGGCCTATAGTGCATAGCTTTGAATAAAAGTAGGCACTAAATGTAATTTATTGTAATGTATAGCATAGCACAGTCATAGCATATTATGTGATAGGGCCACCGAAACATGCTATGGCTCATTTGAAAGTGAGCCTTTCACCTCTTTGTACTTGAAAACCGCTTGTCTGTACTTGCTTTCATTGCAGAGCTATCGTGTGTTAAACCAAGGCCGGTATCTGCCCAAATCACCATGGATATCGAGGCTTTTGTCAATCATGCGCCGTTTCAGAATCTGGCGCTTCTTCTTCTTGTTATGAAATGAATCTTGCGCTTTTTCACGGAGACCAATATATACTAGACACATCTCTCCTGCTCTGCCACCTCCCCCTCCAAATGTATCAACCAACCAAGCGCATTTTCGCCGGAAGTACGTTTCAGTTCCTTGTGTAGGCTACAGTCTGTTCCTGCACAACTAATCTTTGCACACACCACACGAAACGGGTCGTAGTCACACCACCACACGCAGTAGGCAAAACATATTCAAAAACACGTCACTAAAGGCATCTAGTCCAACGTCAACAACAAAATCCGTTAATCGGATGCATTAATGTCTCCGATCCTGTGGGGAAACAGCAGTGCTCTGCCATGTATGCGTGCTACTGTTTACATAGCAATGCTAGCTTCACCGACAGTAGCAGCCCAGGTAGCAAGCAGACGTTGGGCCAACGTTGGGCCAACGTCAGGAGTAGTGTTGGGCCAACGTTGGCCCAACGTAATTTTGTCCGGTGGGCCAACGTTGGCCCAACCAAAATTTCAATATAGCCTACCAACCTAATGCCAACCCAAAACCAACCTAAAAACAACCTATTCAACGCTGGGCCAACCGTTTTATTCAACTAAAAACCTACAAAAAATCTTAAAACTTGCTTTATCAGCATGTGCATGTACTGGTATTGAATTGTCCAAAATAGTATTAAGATAAATTAAAAACAAACTGCATTGATAGAATAAAATGTACATTTATTGATTATGTTGAGCAGCAGATTGATTTATGTTGGGTTCGCTTGTTGAAATCAGGGGGATGGTGCTGCCAGTGGTCTTGCTGAATTCTACAAACAAACAAACAAACAAACCAATAATTAGGCTAAGTAAGTATGTAAATAAATGTAATGTGAGGAGGAGAAGTTTTACAGTATAGAGAGAGACACCACATACATGCACGCCTGGACACATATAAACAAACACACACACGCACACGCACACACACACACACCTGGTAAGATAGTAAGATTGTGATAGATCACAAGTGTCACATAGTGTACACATGCAACCAACCAATGTACAGCCTTGGTTATGGTATAGTCCATTACATAGGCCAGGGATGGGGATCCTTTTTCATTCGAGGGGGCACTTCATCCGAGTAAAAGTCCTCCGAGGGCCGTGTTATGGCCGCAAACCAGGATTTCCCCCTGCACTTTTAGGCCTATATTGAAGGCAGCCTCCTTTGAAACAGAACCCACCTTCTCATGTCCCCTGAATATAACTTAACTATATTACAAATGTATTTTTCAAGATTCATTTACAAAATATGTCATATTTCATGTGAAGCTGTATAACATTAAAATTATGTCGGGGGGCCAGATANAATGGCCAGATAAAATGGCCGCAAATGGCCCTCGAGACATAGGTTCCCCACCTCTGACCTAGGCCGATGTAGTGATGTGCTTCCTTACTTCATCAGTGTGGTTTTGCTGTCTGGGGTCCCCGACTTTGTGGCTGCAGGCTCCAGGCTGTGTCTTGAAGATGGTCTGTTGGAAAGAGTCATATTTCAAAACACTGTACCATACATGCAAGAACAGAAAGACTGTGAGGAAGAGTTTTTACCCCCAGGCAGTGCGACTGCTGAACAGAGATCTTTTTAATTGATATACGTGTATATATATTTTTACTTATTTCTTTTTTTTGTAACTTTACTTCTTTGGATGAAGAGCTGATCATTGCACTAGAAATAATATGTGAGACAAGTCAAATAACTTCAACTTGAACATGAACACACACACACACACACACACACACACACACACACACACACACACACACACACACATACACACACACACACACACACACACACACACACACACACCTTGCCAGTTGATAGGAGAGAAAAACATATTGGGGCATCTCAGGTGGCACAGGTGTTGGGTGGTACGTCAGGTAAGGACTGATGCATCTCCACTGCCACTCTGCATGCCTGGTAAAATTGATAGATCACAAGTGTCACATACATGCAACCAACCAATATACAGCCTGGGTCAGCCTGTATAGTCCATTGCATAGGAAGATGGTAGTGAGCTTACTTACTTTATATGTGTGACTTTGTGGCTGCAGACTCCAGGCGGTGTCTTGAAGATGGTCTGTTGGAAAGAGTCATATTTCAAACCTGGAGAGCTCAATTTTTATGTGGGTGAAGAAGAATAGAAAAGGAAACAAGAAAACTTGCCGTCTTATTCGCCCACTTTCTTCATGTGCTCCTTCACCTTTTCCCCTGGACAACTCACACGTTTTTGCCTGGCTTTCTCATGTGTATCTAACAGAGAAAACAAAGACACACACACAAACATTGAAGGGGAAAGTGGAAAATGTGTTGACATTGTCAATGGTTTTTAACTATGCACAGTACACATCTCCCATGTAAGAAATGCAGTAGTTTCCTACTGATAGCAGCGCCACCATAGCCCTTTTCCTCTCTGGTGCCACCCTGAACATATTGCCTGGCTATGTTGACGTTGACTAGATGTGTCCGTAGTAGTGGAAGTAGTGGCCAACCCGAAAACAGCTCCGAAAGGATTAGCTACCAGCCCTCCGTTTTGATTGTTCTTTGCGAATAAAATGCATCGCCATAAATCGTTTGTTTGATGTTTTGACGAGGGTATTTGTTTCTAATCTAGAGGTGGAAATCAGTAGAGAACAGCCGGCAGCTAATGTTGTTAGCTTATCTGCCGGTTGGTTTGGACAATGTCAACAAAACGTAAATATAACTCGGCTGTTAACAGCTATAGCTATACCGCACAGTACAAGTAAAGTGTCTACAAATACCTGTTACGAAATTAATTAATAAAAAACAGGAATAGTTACCTTCAGCTGGCTGGGTAACGAGATGAGGAGGGAAAGTGAATGGTGGGACATGTTAACGGTAAAACTTAAACAGTACTGTTGCTATAGCCACTGGCACTTACCTTGGCACGCGCTGCTTTTACACTCCTCTGATTCCAGCAGGACGAGGGTGCGACATTGTGAAAAATGGAAACCGGGAGCAAATATGCGACAGTTATCATTGTTTTCATAACTGTTTGAACCATTTTGCCTTGCAACTGCGTCTTGAGTGTGTGCATTGACGGCTCATGAAATATAGGCTCTCATTAAATAAAGAGAGTTGGCCAGCTGAGCGCTCACGGCCAACCGTGCCTATGTTGGCCCGACGTTGTGCAAAAGTCATTTCGGTCAGACGACGGTGCCAACAATGAGCCAACGTTGGGCAAGTTGTCGTTCAGGTCAGACGACCGTGCCAACATTGGGCCGACGTTGGGCAAGTGTCGTTCTGGTCGGACAACGTTGGCTTTATGTCGTTTGGGTTGGGGGCGACGTAGCCAACCACATATGACGTTGGCCCGACGTATGCTTGCTACCTGGGAGCCAGCTTCTCCTGTTCACTACGGCGTCAATTTCATCATGGGGGTAATAAAAGAACAAAATGAAGAATCCAACTTATCTGGTTGCCGATCAAATCCGAGGTAAGGGTAATAATCCAATCACAGTTCACAATGTGAAGGGCAGTAGGATCTGGCCAAGGTTTGCATTATTCCCCAGGTGTGTTCAGTCGAAGTGAAAGTGTTGTCTTCTGTACTAATTATTTTGTGAAGCATATTATAAAGCGCCATAGAGTGGACGCTGACTGTAGCCTACTGTAGCACTAAGGAAACAACATACAAGCACGATCCTTGTGTTTATAAAGATGACAGCATCGCAGACACTTGTGTAAGCTACACAGAGAGGGGAAAGGGTGCAACAGTGACGTAACCGACGCAGACCAACAGTTCCATACAGTAGGCTACAGTTATGAAAAATATTGTTGGGTTGGCGCCGATCCTGGAGTTGTGATTAAAATGTCCAGATGATGACACAAACTTTTGACTGTCATCTATGTCTGTTCTACTTATCACAGAGCTCCCAAAATCACACACAATAAGCATTTAAGTGTCTAGTTATGAAATATGCAATAGAAACTCAAAAACGGGTTTTCCAGTTTTGGGAGCCAACGCATGGGAAGTAAAAACGGGTTTTCCAGTGGTTTGGGAGTCAATGTGTTAAAATTCATTCCACAGTTACTATTTTGTGATCACATTGCTTATGTGTTGGGTGCATTCATTTCAGAGAACAATGACACAATTGACTGATTTTAAACCAGAAGTGACATTGAAATGGAATAATATAAATTGACAGAAAAAAGACTGTGGGAGGAAAGTGGGGTGACCCCAAACTTTTGACTGATAGTGTATACGTATGTTGGCTAGGTTGAAAGTTGGTTGCAGTTGGTTAAGTGGTAACAGTGGATCTTGATCAAAGCAAGATGGGAACAAGGTTAAAGCAAAGGTACATCAGACAAAGGTTTATTGGGCCCTTGTAACGGCATGCAGAAATATCACACAAAATGCAATATGATATCCATCACTACACAGTAATGTCATGATTGAATTTTACTGTGCATTGTGATGTTCATGGCTTACTTGGAACAGGGTAGGACAGTATACAGGCCCTGAAAGGTTTAGGGTTAGGGTTAGGTTTAGGGTTAAGGTTAGGATGACGTAAGCGGTAAGTACCAAAAGGGCGTCAAACTAGTGAGTCCCGTGGGACCAATGGGCCTAAAAATTCAGATAAAAAAGCAATGTGGGACCAATGGGCTGTGGGAACAATGGACTGTGGGACCAATGGGCTGTGGGACCAATGGGCCTAAATAATGAAAAAAAGTCTTAGTGACGTGGGACCAATGGGCTGTGGGACAAATGGGTTGTGGGACCAATGGGCTGTGGGACAGGTGGGCCNTGGGACCAATGGGGCGTGGGAACATTGGTACGCTCCCTTTTCTATACCCTCCAACACTCCAATGACGAAATAATACATAAAATGAATTATGGACCAAAAAATTAGTAACACTGTAAGCACTTCGACATTTACACACTTGAATTCAATTGATGGTCAGAGCAAAAGGGGAAGCAGAAGGGAGGAAGACATTAGGGAGTGAAGATATAAAGCCCTTGGTAACACTTTATAATAATGCCTGCTTAGTAAAGACTTAGTAAATAATTTATTAATGATGAACGAAACATTAACAAATGTTTTTTTATCATTAACTAAGTTTTATTAATGCTTTATGAAATATCTGCAAATAATATTTACAAAATTTTAGATACCTTATAACAGAGTATGTTATTCATTTACAAGCAATTTGTAAATGTTTGATTAATATTAGATATTAACATAACACTTCCTAGTCATTTACAAACATTTGTTAACATTTCCAAGTCACAAACATTTGTTAATGTTTTGTTCATCAATAGTTAATTACTTATTAAGTCTTTATAATGCTTTTTTGCATCCATTATTATAAAGTGTTACCAAGCCCTTGTTATCATTGAAGCAGTTCAATTACAGAAAATTCAGCAATTCAGTTGCAGAACAGCCTTGTTCTCCTGAACAGTGGGGAAGTAGCCAGAGGGTTTAGTCATATGTCATTCCATTTAGAAAAGACCAATATCTAGGAAGCCTTCCCATGGCGGTAACTCTTGCGTTAACAGGTGGTATTTCCCTTTTGGAATATTTGTCAATGTGGAAGTTACAATGCCCGTGTAATTTGTTGTTATTGCGATTACCAGTAATACAAGGTCTTATTGGCTGTGCACAAGACAGTAGTGAATAATTGAAAAATAATTGACTTTGCTGAATACATGTCTGGTCACTTTATAGACAGTTAGGCATGCATTAGTTTCTAACACATGAAGCTTAAAATGAATGTTACCAGAGATAGTTCTATTTCAGCTATGAGTTCGCAGAGGTCACAGGGCACGTGTGGTAACCAAAACAGCATATGACTTCTGAAACATCTGTAGTATTTATTGAACCGTCTGTGGCTGAGGTGTACGTGACATTGGGCTTGTCTGCTTCTTCATTCTCATTCTAGTTTCACTTATACTATCAGATGAACATCATGAACAGGGGTTACGTGGCGCTATTCCGACATGTCGCTATTCCGACGTTAATGTCTATTGTCGGAATACCGACACGTTTTCCACCGTCTGCCGCTATTCCTACATGCCGCTATTCCGACATCCCTAACCTTAACCCTAACCCTAACCCTAACCCTAACCCTAACCCTAACCCTGGGGATGAAAAGTGTCGGAATAGCGGCATGTCGGAATAGCGCTATGTTGGAATATCTATTGCCCCCCATGAACAGGGTATATTCACTTGAAGGACAACACCAGAGCAGCACAGATGTAATTCTTTGTGTTTTTTTTTATCCAAGTGCACAACATGACTAACGTTTCGATGGTTAGACCATCTTCATCAGAGTCGATGAGTGGAACGGAGAGAAGAGCCTAATTATCTGAAGTCCTGATTCAGCAGGTGTAGGCCTATGCACCGTGGCATTAGGCTAGTGGTCCTTCTCCCAAGGTCTCGCTCAAGTTGCCCACACCCACAAACTATTTACAATAACAAAAACAATGCACATAATAAAGATGCTGCACATATAGAAAATTGCATATGAAAAGGGGAACAAAGAAAGGAAACCCCAAATCCTTATAATTGGAAAAGAAATAAACATATATAGCCCACCAGATTTAAGAGTAGACCATTAACACCAGTAAAGGTACAGGATCATAACTTTAGGTGTATATCGCTCTAACAAAAGGTTGGATTACAGAGAAAGAGAAGTGTTTTCTACAGAAAGAGCACCCTTGTTGCCCAGTATTTTATGGGCTTCCAAAGATTCACAAGCGCTTGAATGATCCACTTTTACGCCCTATAGTCTCATAGGGAGTCTTACAGAACCTTTATCTCTAGTTTGTTGATTGTTTTTCCTGAGAAAATTTGTTTTCAGTTTACCTTCTTATCTTGGTGACACTACGGATGTTTCTAGTTCTAGTTTCTAGCTCTAGTTTCTAGTCAAGTCTAGTTTCAGTTGTGTCAAAACGTGTGGTGGTGTTAACCACATGTTTGGTTTCAGTTGTGTCTAACAGCATAGTATTTTTTGTTGTTGAAAAAATATAATATCCATAGCCCACGCCCATCAGCCCAACTTGTATATAACCCGTTGTTATAATTCAAGCACTTCTGTTGCACAAAACAGCATTGTCAAGCTTTGTACTCTGTTCTTCTGTCAGTGGCAGCAAGAAAGCTTAGTAATGGATTCAAAATTACGAAATGTAATGCAATACCTGTTTGGATTTCCCGTGGTGGTAAATCTTGGCATTACAACAGGCTTATCAATTTTGCATTATTTGTCAGGGTGGGACATAGAATGCCCCTGTAGGAAGAATTTTAACTATAGGTATGTTTGTACATTTTTTGTCTGCCCATGTCTTTTCTCATTTTTTGCAATGTGGTCAGTAGCAATATATAACAATAGACCAGAGAAGAACCAGGGCCAAGATAGTCAAGTACAACCAAAGGCAAATCAGGCTGAAGACAAGAAAAGCAGAGATGGAGAAACAGGAAACCGAGCTGCAAAGCAAACAGTTGGTGTTAGAAACGGGATATCCCTGCTTTGCTTTAGGGATGTAAAACCAGGAGAGTACCAGAAGTGGAGCCTTTTTGTTCTTTCCTGTGTAGTTATCCCACTGTTGTGGCCCTTGCAAAAAATGAATGATGGACAATACTACGCCTGCATGTATACAGACTGGGATGGAGAGTGGACTGGAGGTCTGCTGGACACACCGCGCAAATGGTGCAATCCGAATACAACCGTGAACAGTTACCCGTATACTGAAAGAGAGCTCCATGATCTAATGAAGGAAACCGATAAGTTATATACATTGTCCCAGGTAAGATTTTTTTCTCCATTTTATACTTAACATCACTTTCCCCAATATCACCAAACCTAACATGATATTGCATTGCAACTTTTCAATTTGTTCCCCCAGGGAAAGGCAACTGACATCATGATTGCAATTGTGTGTCTGGTAGGCTGCCACTGGTTGGTGTTCTCATGTGAAATGTATCCATACATCATGGAATGGATCCAGTCACGATGCAGGGGCAAAGCTAAAAAATGCTAGCCTACTGATTCGATCATGATTCCATTTTGTCATTAATGCAGAATGTCTCGGTAAACCGCTCAGCCAAGAATAGGATTATTTTGTATGCAACAATACTATATATCCAACATTATTCTACCTTGTAAGATACAGTCCTTTAAACTTTTTAAGACATGTTAAGATCATGGTCAGCTTCCTTTCTGTGCATAGCATTAGCCATGTTAAAATTGAATCTTGATTTGATCATGTTTGAACACACCCAGCACTTTCATTTGAAACCGCACTGTCATACAATACGTTTGATACAATTGAGTAAAGGTGTGATGAATCTCCTGGAGACGCCACAAGTGAAACTGGCTACAATGTTGGTCCAATGTCTTAAGAAATCTCAAGCAAAACTTTCCTTTGCTTATGTTTTACTTATAAACAAGTAAGCCATGAACATCACAATGCACAGTAAAATTCAATGTGATACCACATAATGACATTACTGTACAGTGATGGAAATCATATTGGATTTTGTGTGATATTTGTGCATGCCGTTACCTTGGCCCAATCAGACTTTGTCTGCTGAACCTTTGCTGTAACCTTGTTTCCATCTTGCTCTGATTAAGAACCACTGTTAACCTGCTTGAAGCTGGCCCCCCTCAGACCCAAAATGCTGAAATAACACTGCAGATTGTATGTGCTCTTCTCTCTCACGCATAGCGTACACAAACACGCACACGCATAGCACATCCTCCCATACCCCGTGTATATATTGTATATTTTACTTAAGTTCTTATGCCCTGCAAGTCACATTGGCTATATCATTGTTATGACCGGATGATGCTTTTACAATAAATGTGCATTGTGGTGAACTGTGTTTGTCTTATTTGAACAATTTCTACGAAGTCAACCAGAAAAGAATTCACACAAAACCTTCAGATTATTACTCAATAATGGTCATGATTTTATGAGACGGTCATGAAACGTGTTTTATGCAATCATTAATTAGACAATTGACGATTCCATAAGTACACACCTACACATTATTGATACCCAGCGCGAAGAGTTTAACACGCTCTTCATGCATCATTTCTTATACTCTTATTCCTCACATATAGTAATAACACATTACATATTTGGAACTGTATAAGAATGTTATACTTATTAATGTAATTATAATTACATTACTGTACTTCCCTTACATTAATGGTAGCCATGTAATTTCGATTGCATAACTGCAGTTGAACCTACATTAACGTTGCCTCTTGGTGAGGAAGAACATTCCTCACGCCCATTAATTGCAAGAGTACCTACATTTATTGGTGCAAGCCATGCGAGGAAGTCATTCTCTGCACACCCAATATTGTAATTTCGATTACATAACTGCAGTTGAACCTACATTAACGTTGCCCCTTGGTGAGGAAGAACATTCCTCACGCCCATTAATTGCAAGAGTACCTACACAACACATCTGTTAGGAACCGCACTCCCTCTCGCCTCATATACGGCCTATCCTATCACACAATGTGGCATAAACTGTACTCGCCTGCCGCAGCCATGACATGATGTTTTGTCGAACCGCCAAGTTCAAGAGTGTCTCCCTCCCAGCAGCCACTCTCACTGGTCTTCTCGTCCAATCCACACTGCTGCTGCTGGAGCTGCTGACCGAACGCGGGGCTTAATGTTACTATCCTTCCACATTTCTGATTTATTTCTCGAAAATTTCAACTTTGAATCTCAAAAGTTTCGACTTTATATCTCAAAACTTTCGACCTCATTTCTCGAAAGTATCAACTTTTAAATTTTCGACTTTATTTCTCAAAACTTTCGACTTTATTTCTCGAAAATTTCGACTTTTTTCTCGAAAATTCGGAGTTCCTTTCTCAGAGATTTGCAAAATATATATCTCCTATTGAGCCTAATGCTCTTCCGTACGGATCACCACCAAAATGTAATCACTTGTACCTTTTGTCATTTCCAAAAACCACAAAATTTCATCCAAACCCCTTCATAACATTTTGAGTTATCCTGCTGGCAGACAAACAAATAGAAAAAAGCAACGCGACCAAAAGCAAAGGTAATAATGAACATTTATAAACTAGCTCATCAGGTCAATTACTTCATGCTGAAATCCCATGAAGGCATACAACACACATTTTTGTTTTGCTGGTTGTAAGGCATGTCTGCTGGATATGGTTATTCAAATCAGGTTAAATGGAAATGTTTAAACAGAGTGAAATTGAGAAGTGAATGTTTTTGTGACATTCTAAAATTATTTTATTTTACTTGTATGTTTGGCATTTAAATGAACCACAAACAAATTAAACAATTGTGTAAAATGACTTATTTTTGCATTACACTTATAAACAATTGCCAAAAAAACAGAACATGATGTTCTGCTATTACTATAAGAAAGTTTGATATATAGAAATCCTTCATTTTCACAAACACTCAATCCAGCCATATACAGAAATGAATTCCTCATAGTAAAGTATTGTAATGGGACCTGACAACAGCAGTCCACATGCACAGACAGGTGAGGTCAGTAGTTGCTGGGAGATGCTGTGATGCCGTCAGTGGAAGAGTAGGACAGCAGACCCCAACAGGAGTAGGACACTTCCTCCCACATGCCTGGCACCGTTGCACAGGTTCCCCTCACAGCAGTTCAATCCAACAGCCGTAGAGCTCAACTGTGTGGAAAAGTCTCCAACGCAAATGCTCTTTGAGGCACATCCTTTAGCGGTCACCTTCCGCCCATTCCGCTCCACTGCAATGAATAGTTATCAGCAAATGATAACTTAAGGAACATAATCGTATAAGGACCAACAAGATTGAGATATTCTTACACTACTGTACGAATTAAGAGTTTGCCTAAGAACCTTCAATTTAGCACAAGAGGAACTCCTAAAGGTTCTCTGTGGAACCTAAAAGTTCTTCAAAGGGACCAATAGGTGACAAATGGGTTCTTGGAAGGGCCCCAAGGCTCTCTTGAAGATTCTTTGATAAGAGAACTAATGAACCCAAAGTTTCTTTGAGGAACCCTTCGATTGCCACTGGGGAGGAAGCTCTAAAGGCTCTTGGGTTTCTTCTCAGAATGTTTTCGCTCTACAGAGAACTTTTAGAGAATTTTAAGGTCCCCCCACAATCCAAAAACTGGCTCTTTGAGCAACCCTTAAAGCGATGGTTCGGAGTAGAATCACCCTAATGCCATTTGAACCGTGACACCCATCCACCTTTACACCCGAAGTGTTTTCTGCCGCAGGCTTACATCAACAGAGTTGCTGTGTTATTCGATGTTTATTCCGGATAGCTTGACTCAAGCGCATATGGATCCTGGGCACCGTCTCCAAACTTTCACCACAAAAATAACATGTCATGACACCAAACTTCTACAGTATAACAAATGTGGTTTGTACTCACAAAAAGATGAATTTGAAACTTTGTACATAGTCCAGGAGTTTATTAGTAACAACACACGAGACGATTAGCTTTTCTGTTGCTAAACATCCGTCGACGTCACTTCCTCCAGCTGGGACTGTCCACTTATTGTAAGGTTTGTGTTTTAGTCCACAGCCAGGATATATGCACGAGTGTGGCATCGTCTTCTATTTATTAAACGTGGTAAAATTTAAATCCGAAGTGGTTAATTTCTAGTTGTAGCGCAAGCTGTCTTTTAGAGTTTTCCGCCTTCCGGACTCACGTGTATTTGTTTCCATCAACAAAGCATCAGCACCATTACTGCCATCACCACTGTCACCATTGTAGTGAAAATGTAAGTGCCATATCCCTAAAAAAAAGAAACAAGCAGAGAGATTGTGGAACGATGAATATGCAATTCTATCATAACCATGCAAGTTTTTTTATTCTGAATGTTTTGCACTAATGTTTTCATGAATACAATACTCACATCGTGACATAGCAAAAAGGACAGACGAGAGCATGTTCTGAAGACCAGTAAACAATGTTGCATCCAGTGTTGCCAAAAGAAAATCAGCCAAAGTCGCTATGGGCTTGCTGAAAAGTCGCTAGATGACGTCATGACGTTACGTATGACGTCACAATGTCACGCACGGCGCGCTGATCTACAGAAAACGTGCCCACATGCCTTCGTCCACAGTACAAATGGGCGGTGCTAGCTACTTTTTGGAGATCAGAGCGGAAACGCTTCTGACGGCGGCGCAGAGTCAGAATTATGTGGGAAAACGATGAATTTGTCACTGAAAATGCACGTTTTAAAAAGTCGCCACATGCACCAAAAAGTCGCTAAAGGCGCTAGATGAGTTTTTGTCCCCATGTGCCCGAGATTCACTGCGGTCGGTGCGGCCAGCCTGCTAGTGCTCATTTAAATTTGTCATAGTAGGGTAGACCCGAGTAAAGTTAAGTACAGGGTACAGTTTAGGTAAATCAAATATACCTGTGTAACAACAAGACTCTGATCTAATTCCAAAGTGTAGGCATTAACATAACATAAATGACAGTCCCAAAACATTTGGTGACCATATCGAAGATTGTGTAATCTCGGTTTATGTTGACATTCGGTTCCTGCCATATCTTTGTCCCATATCGCTTGCCGTAGTCTCATACAAGCAGATGTACGTGCATGAGAATTCCTGTGCGTATCACAAAAGCTGCCACACTGGTGCATCATGTGTCACGTCTGTCTCTACCCGCCACTGGAAATGCATTGTGTGGTGTCGTGGGGAGGGACACTGATTTGCCCATAGAGGTAGAAAATACCTCTATGGATTTGCCTCTCACAAGACAAGCGAAATAGTCGCTAGATTCGGCCAGATTGAGCCTGAAAAGTCGCTAGATTATTTTTTTTTGTCGCCAAAGGAGGCCAAAAGTCGTTAAATCTAGCGACAAAACCGCTAAATTGGCAACACTGTTGCATGATCTTGAGTTTGTTTAGTAGGACGTTAAAGGAACAGCCGACCTCCTTTCAAGAAATTGCTCATCCAAGTCTCAGTAAAATATGAGAATACTAGCATTTTTTCGTCCATCTGTTTGCATTGCCTACTTCAACAGTCTATTGGAGCTAGCAAAACAGCATCAAATGTACTTATTAGCTACTATCAGCTATTTAACCCAGTCCTGTGATCACTTGTGGCTTTATGCTAATGCTCCCATTCACTTCCAGTGATTATGCTAAGATATGCTAATAATTCTGATACCAATAAATTACTGAAAACACTGAGAAGAGAATGATTTGTACATTCATGAATGTGTGGAAATACTGCAAATATGTGAAAATTAAACTGTATGAAGTACAGTGTATTTCAATACTTACTACAGAGTATCCATACAATGTTTTTGTCGTCTCTTCAAATTCTTGCAGAGTATGATCCTTTATAGAATTAGGTCGGCACCATTTTATTCCAGTAGGATCAGTCTCCCATGTCCCATCCCAGTCTGTCATCATGCATGCATAATACTGACCATCTAGAAAGGTAAGCAATGGCCAAAACAGGGGCACGACGAGACAAGACATGAGAGAAAGAGCTACAAGTTCAAGAACATCCTTTTTCCTGGTGCATTGTGTTTCTCTGATGTCCCTTTGGTTTTCCCTCTCTTTGTTCTTGGCATACACTATTACAAAGATCATTACAAACAATGCCAGAAGACATGGGCAAGCTAAAATCTGACTGACATACCGGTGGTTTACACCACGGACACAAGGACAGTAGAAGTCCCATTCGAGAATTTTTTCCATAATTGCCATGGCTGAACCCATGGAAATGTATCCTGCTACAGGAAGTTTGCCCAGGACCTTTGCAATATTAGGGTCAGTTTTCATATTTTCAATAATAGCTTTGGCATTTGAAAGGCCCATGTCTGCCTATGTAACTAGACTAGGCTGCTACCAGTTGCGGAATGATACTGCTCTGGCAATGCAGTTGAAGTACACATTGTTAAGAATGTCATTTCACTTGATCTGATGGGGAAAGAACAAGATCTTGTACATTCCACAGCTGACAAGCCTTCAGCCAAACCCTGTCTTTATCTAAAGGAGATTGGTAGGCAGGCATTTACATTTGAAGCACACTCTGACTGGAATACCCAGTAGGGTATATCAGATCCATAGAACTAGGTTCTTTTCATAATTTCAAACAATCATTTCTAACCCACTTGCTAGAGCAGTGGTTTTCAAAGTGGGGTTCATACATTTTGTAAATAGCATATGTAGAACCAGAGATATTCTACTGTACATAATACCTGTAAGTGTCAAATATAGGCGGAAATTGCCATTTTTTGCATCTGCGTCAGAGTTAATTTACCTCTCCCAAAGATATATACAGTTATATTTCATTCACTTTACTCTCATATTCTTTTTTGTTAGGCTTTTCAGAATACAACCATACACAGTAGATTCTGCAGTGCTCATTTAACACTTAGAGAGTTCATTTGAGTCCATTTGGACTTAAATGAACTCTGTAAGTGTTGAATTAACACCACAACATTTACTGTGTATGTGCCACATTATTAAAAATGTTTACAGTTAGTTGAAATACTTGAAAAAAGTAAAGGTGTTCCAAACGGCCTGAAAGCCTCTGAGAGGCCCTAGATTCTTTGAAGCATATGCAAAAAATGGCAATTTCCGCCTATATTTGACACTTGTACACACAATTATGTACAGTAGAATATTTCTTGCGTAACAGCTATGTCATATCATGAGCTAGTGTTGTACTGTACTTACAACATGAATGTACTTTTACATTCATGCAGACTGTGGCTACGTTTACATGATGGTTTTAATTCCGAAGTAAATAGCTCTGAATTAAAGTTATTTTCAGTCGAGGTTACATGGCACTTTCATTTAGTTCCGAATAAACGTCTGGGGAATTAGGCTTAATACTGCCATGTTTTGACCAGTTGTTATTTTTTCAAGGGTGGTGACGTTGGGGTGGGACTGGGGGAGATTTTGTGTGAACGTACTGTATGTGTGAAAGTGTTGTCCTGTTCAGTGTTCTGTTCTTTGTTTTAGTATCTGTTCATGTTGCTGTACTGTACTGTTTGTCTTGGGGACCCCCTCGAAAACGAGATATCCTATCTCAAGGGGCTATCCCCCTAAACAAATAAATTGAAATTGAATAAGAAAGCATTTTAATTGGTCAGAGGATGCACATGCTGGGTGAGCAAATTATGACGTGGGGGTCACCAAGCTCCAGGAGCTCTGTGTACAACCAGGACTGCTGCTAATCTTTTGCCCTAAAAGATTTACCTCAGCACGGGTCAAACTTTTGAACATGGCCCTATGGTCTGGATCATTTAAAATGCTAACCTTTAGCTTACCTGACTTGCTCAGAAAATCGAGTGGTCAAATTGTGAGGAACGTTGCACAGTTTATTGGATGATGTTTGGATGATATTTGACAAATTTTGTCATGGTAATGGTAATGGTAACAACATGTATGACTTTGACCTGGTGTCACCTGAGGCCAGTGACACTATTTCTGAGTCTAATTTTAAACGTGTTGACACGGTTATATTGTTCGCTGAAAGGAAAAGAAAACAAAACCTGGTAAAACTAGAACAGTTGCATTCTACACGGGCCGCTAATGAACACACATATCTAAGCGTTAAAGATTTGGTTACTAGTTACGGTAGGTGGGTACTACTGTCATTCAAGGTAGGTTTTTATATTTGTGTGTGTGTGGGAGGGGGGGGGTTAAGTTGCATTACATGCACACTATTTGTTTTATTCATTTATATTGTAGTATTTTAGTATTCTCTGAGCAATAGCTGAAGATAAGAGTACAGTGTGTTCAATATCTATTGCTTGCACTATATTTGGCTGACCTTGTCACCAGGCCAGAATGGAATGGTTGTTTGTCTTTTATTTTTTCTTTGTTTAGTATTTTTTTCTTGTTTGATCCTTTGAGGCCCTTAAGCCTTGTCTCTTGCGTTGATCTGTGGGTAATTGTGATCTCATGTCCACTCAGAATTTCTCTCCTGGAGAGACAACAAATGATAATCTAACAGTAGCAGTGATTTAGGGCGTATTCAGGGCTGGACTGGGAGATTTTTTCAGGTCGGGCATTTTCCGAGGCCAGGCCAGGCCACCATGAAGCAAAAAACAATAAAGCTCATGACAATACCTACACATGTTCAAGTCAAGTCAAGTTGGATTTATTGTCAATTTCTTTACATGCACTGGTCATACAAAAAATTTGAAATTACATTTCTTGCTTTCCCATGCAGACATAGACTAATCTGTGTGTGTGTGTGTGTGTGTGTGTGTGTGTGTGTGTGTGTGTGTGTGTGTGAGTATGAGTTGTGTGTCAGTGTGTGTATGTTTGGGTTTAGTGCAGAAAGTGCTGTGTGCTTGTGTGTATGTGTGTGTGTATGTGTGTGTGTGTCTGTGTGCATGTGTATGTTTTGAGTTAGTGCAGGTTGAAAGTTCAGTCACAGATGTAGTAGTGCAGGTGGAATGTTCAGTCGCAGATATGTCAAGGCAAGGCAAGTTTATTTATATAGCACATTTCATACACAGGTGCAACTCAATGTGCTTCACAAAGTTAACAAATGTAAATGAAAGGAAAAATGATATGGTGGTGGGGATGAGGGGGGGAGCGTTGTCAGTGGCCTGGCTGGCTAGAGGCTGACAGTGAAGGGAGAGTGGGTTGAGTGTTCAGTATCTTGATTGCTTGATGCATCGTGCTGCTTGCAAGCCTGGTGGTACGGGAACGGAGGCGTCTGTACCTCTTTCCAGAGGGCAGGAGGCTGAACAGTTTGTGTGCAGGGTGGCTTGTGTCTTTGATGATCATCAGTGCTTTCCGGGTGAGGCGTGCGGTGTAAATGTCCTGCAGGGAGGGGAGTGGTACTCCAATGATCTTCTTCGCTGTGTTCACAATACGCTGGAGTGTCTTCCTGTTTTTCTCCGTGCAGCTTCCTCCCCACACTGTGATGCAGCTGGACACGACACTCTCTATGGTTCCTCTGTAGAATGTTGTCATGATGGAGGGTGTAGCACTTGCCTTCTTTAGTTTGCGCAAGAAGTAGAGACGCTGATGGGCCTTCTTCGCCAGTGATGTAGTGTTGGTGGTCCAAGAGAGGTCGTCGCTAGGGTTTAATCCCGGGACCCGGGATTCCCGGGAAATCTGATCAAAACAATTTCCCGTTTCCCGGGAAAGCCATGACGGGAAACCGGGAAAAAACAGTGCCATCTAGCAGCGGTAACACTTCAGGCTCATTTAAGCAGCAGCAGTAGGCTACAGGCCCATTTCAGCAATGTCTGAGGTGCGCGGTTGACGTATTATTTCATCCGCAACCGCTTCTCAGAATTTCTAATCCACCCGCCCTAATGTTTTTTCTCCAATTTCCAAAACCGAATCCGCCCGCCATCCGCCTATTAGTTTTTAGTATTTAAGATGCCTGAGGCACATAGTCGATCGTCTTTTTCAAGCAGTGCAGGTAATTTACATCTTGCCAGCCCATGTTTAAAAAAAATCTCTAACTTATAGCGATTCCCAACTTGTCTCCACCCATCGCACAACGTGAAAGTTGAAACGTGTGGATGCTTTAATGCAGCCTAAATTTTAACAGTTTAAATACATACAGTCCAAGCAGCACAATCGAAACTATTGGCTATCTAGCTTACAAGTTTGGATGGTATCCAATAAGACGAGTCAAGTGTCTTGCGAAGAGTGCAGAGAATTATGTCGCGCGTGTGTGTGTGAGCGAGAGAGGGTGAGAGAGGGAGCGATTCCAAACTTGTCTCCATCCATCGCACAACGTGAAAGTTAACGTGTATGCTTTCATGCAGCCTAAATTGTACCAATTTTGCCTCCTCCCCAAGCAGCACAATCGAAACTATTGGCTATCTAGCTTGCAAGTTTGGCTGGTCTATCCAACAAGATGAGTCAAGTGACATATGTCTTGCGAAGAGTGCAAGCGTCGCTTTGTGTGTGAGCGAGAGAACTAGAGAGAACGAGAGAGAGGCGCTTCCCAAAATCGCTCTGCAGAAAGGGCAAGGCGATGTCTCCAAATATTAGACAAAATGCAGCTTATTTTAGTTAAGTAGACATCAGGAAAGTATTTTGTTTAGTTGCAAAGCCGAGCTGATTGGTTCATATTGCTCTGAAAGACACTGAAGTGTATGCCTATATTTTAATGGGTTCACCTAACTGTAGTGACGCCCGGTGCTATTACCAGAGGAAAACGATAGCACTTGGGCAAACGGTAAAGTCAGTTTAGCCATGCATACCTGCCTATGATGAACCAGTTTTCTTGTTTGAAAAAAACACTCTTCCTGGCGCTAAAGCAAACTGCCATTTCTGACTGACCCAGATGAAATCCCATGCACGGAACTCCACTATTGAGATGGCATCGTATAGGCTATATTTCCCACCGCTTATCACAGTAACCGACAGTGAAACATTGTTCTCATGAAGCTGGCGGTAGACGTGTATCCACAGGTGAAGGACAATGTGCCATGATTTGCGCACAACCTCAAACACAATTCCTTAATGGAAAATAGCCAACCCACTGTTGCATCAAACTTATAGGTGAAAGTCGTGAGCTCCACCAACAATCCACCGTCATTGATAAGCGCTGCATGCTGCGCACAGGCTATCATCTTACACTTCATTAGGCTATTATTGTGTTGGTGGATAGGAGAGCTTTATCTTAATTCCTTTCTCCCAATAATGATACAAACAGTAACAACTTGATACAAAATGCCAGTTTGGGAGGAACAGTTGAATTATAGCCTCTACATGACTAGATCAAAAAATTTGAAAAAAAAAACAAAAAAAAAAACGGGATTTCCCGGGATTCCCGGGAAATGGGCCGTCAGATCCCGGGATTTGATTCATGCCATTTTCGGGAAAAATATTAAACCCTAGTCGTCGCTGATGTGCACTCCAAGGAACTTGGTGCTGCTCACTCTCTCCACAGCATCACCGTCGATGGTCAGTGGTGGCAGTTGTTTTTGGACCCTCTGAAAGTTGACGACAATCTCCTTGGTCTTGTTGACATTCAGCAGGAGGTTGTTGTCTTTGCACCATCTGGCCAGCAGGTCTACTTCTTCTCTGTAGTGGGTCTCATCGCCCTTAGTGATGAGGCCCACCAGTGTTGTATCATCCGCAAACTTCACTAGATGGTTAGTGCTGTGGGTCGTTGTGCAGTCATGTGTCAGCAGCGTGAACAGCAGGGGGCTGAGAACACAACCTTGCGGAGCCCCCGTGCTCAGGGTCAGGGTGCTTGAGGTGTTATTCCCTACCCGTACTGCTTGTGGTCTCTGCATCAGGAAGTCCAGCAGCCAGTTGGTGTTTTAGTGCAATAACTACAGCCTATGCCATCTTCTCAGTTCCATGATTAGCTACAGTAGGCCTACTTAGGGGCCTGCATACTGTACATCAAATAGCTACTCCCTCTGTACAATATATTGCATAATGCAAGAACCATGAATTTAACATAGGATGGAGATGAATTATTTCCTTGAAAATGAACTTTAAAGCAGGCTAGCAAGTTAGAATAACCCGATGAACAGAATACGAATAACTTTAAACTAATTAGTCTTGTGTCAAAAACTTTGGTGTGATGTTGGGCAGTAATCTCAGTTTCAATGCTCACATCAAAAGCATAAATCACCTTTGACATTTTAGGAACATACTGTAGCTAAGATTAAGGATTCTGTAACCTATCTAAACAGGATATGTAGTCAGGGTCATTTTTCCAAAAAGTTGACACCTGAAGGCAAATCATGTTAATTTTCGGCATACAACTGATTTAGGGGTATTCAAGGGTGCTGAATCCAAATCTGCCGTATGCCGGACGCAAAAATGTACCGAAATGCCTCAAACGGGCAAAATCCAATATGGCCGCCGCCACCGTGTTAAAATCCTGCAATCACTTTTCTTTTGGACTAAATAAGATATGAATTTGAAAATAGCACTTATTTTTATGTTTTCAGACATGGGGAAAGCCATTATGTCATTAGATTTAAGCTCAGATTGGAAGAAAATGCTTATGTCATTGGCTGGCAGCCATTTTTAAAAGCAGAGAGCCTCATATTGTTAGCGATTTTTAACATTTTTACTAATCTTTCAAGATTCACAGAAAAGAATGCTCTTTGTCTCTGTGAACACAAATACTACAGAAACCTACACTGAACTGTCTACTTGCACCTGAAAAAAAGAAGTTTGTGTCTACCTTTTCCCATTCTTTAGTTATGGGCAGTAGAACATGGGATGACACCACAAAAAAACACTGATTTTTGACCCCAAAATACTGCACTTCTCTCTGTCCATATTTTTGCTTTAAGGACATATTGTCTTTGATAGTGTTCATGTTTGATGTGCAACATTTTCAGGGGGTTTGAAGGGTGCTTAATGCCAATATGATGTATAAATAAATGTATATTCCCATAGTACATCAAAATGAAGGAATCCAATATGGCCGCCGTCACCAGTCTACAGTGTACGTTTCTTTGACAAGGTAAACTCTTAACCCCTTAGCGCAGCACTATGGCTCTCTGTAATGTCATAGCAATGTTGTTATGATGTAGTGAAGCATTTTCAGCAAGTGAATAGGGTCGCCGGCGACCCCTGCTGCAGTAAGAGGCTACGTACATTATGTAGCATTAGGTTTTCATACAGGGAGAATTAATTTCCATACTCAGATTTAAGATAGATATCAAAGGAAATTATTTCAGTGTAGTCTGAATTCATGATTGCAACAGGAACATAGGGTGACACCACAAAAAACAATATTTTTGACCCCAAAATACTGCACTTGTCTCAACCCACATTTTTGCTTTAAGGACAAAGTGTCTTTGATAGTGTTCATGTTTGATATGCAGCATTTTCAGGGGTCTTGAAGGGTGCTTAATTCAAATATTCAAATATGCTGTGTATTAGGCTCAAAACCTCTTTAATAGGCCTACCTCAAAATGAATTAATCGAATATGGACGCCATCACCAGACAAGGTGGACTCTTAATTACATTGTAGCTATAGGTTGTCATACATGGAGAATTCATCTCCATACTCAGATTAAAGATTAGAATCAAAGGACATGATTTCATAGGTTGAATTCATGTTTACAAGTGACAGTTGACTTTCATGTCAATAAGCTGTTCTTTTGAATGAAAATGTTTTCTCTACTTCCACTTTTATTTTAATGCTTATTATAACATGATGCAATATGTCCACCTCAATCCACCTCTTCCATTATGAGACTAATTTACACACATAAGTCTGAATGTGCCTAAATATAATATGCACATCTACATTTTGTGCATTAGGAAGTCATTGTTTGCCGATTTTATTGCAGGGCTTACATTATATCTTTGAATGGTGGAAAGGTGAGACGTGGATCAAAACATTTTATGTTATTGTGAGGAATTTACTTGATATATGTTAACTCATTCCCAACCATTAGGCCTATCAACCTCCTCCTCTCCAGTGATTTGGCAGGACACATAATATCATGCACTGCATGGCACTTTTGCTGCAAATGCAACAAAAGCAAAGTATGACGTTTTGCAATGATCAGTCCTATCTAATTCAGATGTCACATGGTTACATAAAATGCCCCACATTATCAAATCTCTATATTGAGTCAGGCCCACATACCCCTTCCTATCCTCCTGCCAGTCACCGAAGTGGGATGGGTGGTATTGAACAGGGCTTTAGTCCCACTGCTCCTGTATCTGCCACTTAAACATGGGTTCTCATTGTTTATCAACACAATGTTATGAAGAGGGGCAAGACACTGGCAGCCAACCACGTGAGCTATTTTTTTTTGACAGACAGCGGTTTCCAACAATCAGAGGCTGAGTTGTGCGCGGCTAGGTTCGGTGTCAGGTTATAAACAAAATTTAGAACCCATGTATTCTCAAGGCACACAAAGACATCACAACTTGTGCTTGCCTCATCCAACACTGCATCGGCAAGAAGTGGCATGGAGTACATGGAGTCAAGCAGTTGCTGCAATTCAGCAACTCCAGGAGGGGTGATTAGGAATAGGTTAACTTAGTATACCAAGTAAACAATTTTGGTTAGAGTAGAGGAGGGTGACTGTATGTGCATATATACGTATTTGGTATATATATAAACTGGTATCAGAAGTAGTGTGGAGTCAAGTCTCTTGGCGGAAATACGTACACTCTAAGAAAATTTCCCTGCAAAATAACGGCAGTTACTGGCAATTATATTTACCTGTAATTCTACTGTTATTTCACATCAAAAATCAAATACAGCTCATTGCTGTTTAATGTATCACAGTATATAACATTTTTTCAGCAGCAATTGAACTGTTAAATAACAGTACTCTACAGAACGTTCACAGTATTAGTATTGTTAAACTGAAAGTGCTTTACAATATTTATACAGTAGTATAGGTAAAATAACGGTACACTACAGTTAAAAAGTTGAAGATGTACTGTGAGATAGCAGGCAATTACTGGGTCATAGTTCCATTCATGAATATAGCCATGGCAACTTCCCTCCCACCCATACCCTGGCCATGTTACCGCCCCACCGTCCCATCGGTCACCATGACTGAAGTGACTTGAGCATGATACCATGCCACCACTATGCTATATTGAGATGCTGGTTTGCGGTGGTCCTTTGAATATGAAGGGCATGCATACAATTTCAGTGCAGGCCTACGCAGTGCTATGTTACAATGACAATGGGAGTGTGTGAGGGGGGCTTTTTAATGTATCAGCTCTTGATGAGCCAATGATGAAAATATCATTGGTCAGTCTGTAAAAACGTAATTTGCACCAAGTAGCACAGCAAAAAAGCAGCACTACAAGCTAGCTCTCAAAGCAATGCCTAACTTGCAGCAGGCACATTATATGCAGTGATGTGACAAATTATGCCACACACAGCAAGTGCCACAAAGCAAGCTTTCACAAAGAGGAAAGTATGCAAGCCTGTAAGCAAGCTTGTAGGCAAGCAAGTGCTATGCTGTGCCATGCAGGCCAGCCAGCAGGCAGGCAAGCAACTGAAGTGTTGATAGTCCAGATTTATATACAGGTGCAAGGGTACCATGTGACCAGAGTCATCAGGGATTTGGCAGGTGAAGGTCGTAATTGAATAATGGCATAACAGCCCTTAGTACTCAGGTGAGGCCAGGCACTGATTAGCAGATTGGTTTAGATGGGACTGCTTGTTGCAAGTGTTACAAGTTCTTAAAATGTTTCAGCCATTCACACTTTCATCACTATCAAAATGCATGTGCTACTCATACTTTGCTGCATCAAGCACTTTTTAAGTATTGTAGTTTCTTTAGAAATAGTTTCATCATGCTTGATAGTATCAGAGAATCTTTAACCAGTGAGAATAACTCAAGTTCTTCAGGTGGTATTGCAGCTTGATGGTGATCCCGGACAAGTGGAGGATGAATGGGTTTCAATGGTGCTGCCTAAAATAACTTGGTTGTTTCCACTAGAGATGTACAGGATCCAAGATCTGGTTCCGGATCCGGCAGGATAATAGGGTTTTTCACAGGATCCGGATCCGGTTCCAGGATACAGGATCCAGGATCCAGGATCCGGTAGCCGAGGCTTTTCAGTCAAAATAGTTTGAGCCAACGTGATAAAAAAAGGGCCCACATGTGTGAGTAGGCTATGTGTTTCAACCCTTTTGTAGGATCCGGTATCCGGTTGGATCCTAAAAATCAGGATCCGGTGCATCTCTAGTTTCCACAACGGCGAATGCTGCTATTGTGCAGTACTTACTGTTTATGCTCAATATGTGACTCAAAGTAGTATTTTCACAGTAGTTGTCTGTTTTTTCGAAAAACAGTAGAATGCTGTTGCAGAATTGCCATAAATTAACAGTTATTTGTTACAGTGTAGGATGGTGTGCAAGGCTAATAGATATGGGCACCCTCCTGTCTTTCTCACAGGCAGCACATGAACACAATATTCAAAAAAGGACATTCCAAGTCAACAAGGACATTCTGATTTTTGATACCTCCTCCTCGTATAACTTAACCCATTGTGTCCTGGAAACACATATAGGTTTTTCAGGATCTTGAGATTTTAGCTGTTTCATTATGTTTTACTATGTGGGTATGTTAGAGCTGAATGAACACATTACAATGCAAGGGGAGGGTATTGGCTTTTAAATGTAACTCATTTCATGTTTGTATGTGCTTCGGAGGCTGAGACATTGCGGATTTAATAGGAAGAGGGCACCATTTCCCAAAAGGGCTTAGGACAAAATGGGTTAATTAGCAGTCCATTTTTGAATATTGTGTTCATGTGCAGTGAGAAAGACAGGGAAGTGCCCATTTCTGTGCCTAGGCACCTTAAAACTACCACTTGCTCTTCTGCCTGCCATTGGCTCTCTCTCTCCAGCTGAGCACCGTTATTGATACACTGCAGATGTACATTCCAGTATATTTTAACTAGGCCAATTTAAAGTCTATACTTGCACAATTCTACCAACAGAAGATAACAGACAGACTCTCTTTTCCTCCTGCTCCCCTGTTCAGCAGGGCTGGATCCCCACATGGCTGCATGCTGAGCCCCCATCTAAAGTCTATCCGTCCATGACTGCAGCATGGCCAGCAAAAGGGACTGAAGGTGGCAGCCTGGTGTACAGAGACAGAGACAAATTTCTCTAGCTCTGAATGAAAAGAAAACCAAAGAGATCATTGCTGCCTTCAGGAGGCACACCTATAGCGAGAATAGACCTAGCCCTCTCTGAACTTCCCACTGTCACAGAGCTAAAACATTGTCTTGGGCATTATCCTGGTTCTGAGTTCTTGGGTCTCTACAGATGTATCATTGGCACTACAGATGTATCATCAAAGTAAGGACCAAAGACTAAAACCACATTTCACACACATGGACTGTCTGACTGTTCATAACAATCTCTTGTTCCCCCTGATCTCCTTCCATCCTCCGGTTGTTGTGCAATAATTGATACAGTGCAATGTGTTGAGCTGAATTCTTGCCGTACTACAGAACAAAGGCCAGCCTTGTAATTAATGGTTATAATTGTCACAGAGTGGCCATCTCAGCTGAAATATGTACATTACTTTATGTACATTAACTTTGGATGACTGATGTGCAATACCAGCCTGAGTATGTCCTTTGTGTATATATTCACACACACACACACACACACACACACACACACACACACACACACACACACACACACACACACACACACACACACACACACACAATGCCACTCCCTTATCTGCACACTCTATTCTATTCTATTCTATTCTATTCTATACTATATATATTATTCACATCAGTCTGCCTCTTGATCCCCTTTATAGGCCTAGATATACAGTGATCTGAGCATAATATTAGAAAATATTTGATTTAGGGACTTTCAGACTCTTGTGTGCATTTATTTTTTATGGGTGAAGAGGTGTGGAAACATTGTGTGGTGGTTTGAGGTGGGTACATTTTTCATGGTATAATGCATTAAAAGTGTAATTGAAATAGGGAGAGATTTAAATACAAATGGTCAATTTATGGAAAAGGTAATCTCCTGTTGCAAACATGAATTCAGTCTACACTGAAATAATTTCCTTTGATATCTATCTTAAATCTGAGTATGGAAATGAATTCTCCTTGTATGAAAACCTGATGCTACATAATGTACTTAAGAGTTTACCTTGTGTAATCAAAGAAATGTACACTGTAGACTGGTGACGGCAGCCATATTGGATTCCTTCATTTTCATGTACTATGGGAATTAAAGGCATTAAGCACCCTTCAAACCCCCTGAAAATGTTGTATATCAAACATGAACACTATCAAAGACAATATGTCCTTAAAGCAAAAATATGGGCAGTGAGAAGTGCAGTATTTTGGGGTCAAAAATCTGTGTTTTTTTGTGGTGTCATCCAATGTTCTACTGCCCATAACTAAAGAATGGAAAAAGGTAGACACAAACTTCTTTTTTCAGGTGAAAGTAGACAGTTCAGCGCAGTTTTCTGTAGTATTTGTGTTCACAGAGACAAAGACCATTTTTTTCTGTGGATCTTGAAAGATTAGTAAAAATGTTAAAAATCGTTGACAATATGAGGCTCTCTGCTTTTAAAATGGCTGCCAGCCAATGACATAAGCATTTTCCTCCAATCTGAGCTTAAATCTGATGACATAATGGCTTTCCCCATGTCTGAAAACATAAAAATAAGTGCTATTTTCAAATTCATACCTTATTTAGTCCAAAAGAAAAGTGATTGCAGGATTTTAACACGGTGGCGGCGGCCATATTGGATTTTGCCCGTTTTGAGGCATTTCGGTACATTTTTGCGTCCGGCATACGGCAGATTTGAATTCAGCACCCTTGAATACCCCTAAATCAGTTGTATGCCGAAAATTAACATGATTTGCCTTCAGGACCTTAAATAAGCACCTTTTCAGAAATCTTGCCTAGACTAATGGAGAAATTAATCCATGTGTTTATTACCCATCTAGCCTACTTATAGGTCTTCCCAAAAAGGCACGGCAAGTGCAACTAAAGAGACCTTGGGTTCCTTGAAACCAAGTTATTATTATTATTATTATTATTATTATTATGAATCCAAAATGCTGCTGCTAGAATTCTAACCAAAACAAAGAAAAGAGATCACACCAGTCCCGTACTTGGGTCAATACACTACCAGTGAGATTTAGAATTGAGTTTACAACTCTTCTGGTAGTCTAAGTCACTATGGCTTAGGCCCTAAATGTATTGTAGATAGGGCCAACGGTATGCTAGATCAGTATCATCTGAATAAATGTCTGAGGTCTTCAGAGTCTCCTCTACTGGTTGTGTCAAGGGTAAAATCCACAGGGTGAAATTGCATTAGTCATTTTTGTTGCTAAATTCTGGAAACAGCTTCCTGTCCAAATGAGAACAGTAGGCTAGGCTATCAAGTACAAAGCCTTTGGTAGTTAGTCATCTTCTCATTATAATACATTCTACTTTTTACAATATTTGTTCTATCTTCTCTTTCTTTTTTTCTCTCTAGCACATGGAATCACAATAAGGGCCTATACAATATGCTATACAAATACTATTAGTATTGCTATGCTAGCCTACTCCACAGAAGCAAAGAGTAGAACTCGCACACCAGCAGCCGATGCAATAATTGATTTATTGCTTTACATATGTACAAGTGATCAAGGTGCTACCCAAAAGTGCAAAACGTTTTCGGTCACCAGACCTTCCTCAGTGCAAACAGACAAAATCACAGAGGACTTCCTTATATAGAGTTCACCTAATAGGTGGTAGCCATGTCAATCAACAGTCGGTTAGGTTGACGTATACTGACAGTGTTGGAGGATACCAAAAGGCATAGGCCTATGTCAAAGGAGACAATGGTTAGTTTAAGGAATAGTCCAAAAATAAACAATATAATGCGAGTGACATAATAATAATAAAATAAAAATAAAAATAAACTTGGAGAATAAAGTGAAACTTAAGTAAAGATAAATGCAGACATTGTACATCGCACTCTAAAGTGCATATTGATACCAAAAGGTAGGCTATGAAGTACCACATTACTTAGAGGAAGCAAGTAAGATCAAAATCATCATTTAGACCCCTAGGATGCATTGTTTTTAGATAAAAGATCCACCTGGCTTCACATTGTAGAAGGGTCTGTGGCGTACATCCTCTCCTACGGGTGGGAAGGACGCGGTCAATGCCCATAAATTTCAAGTCAGACACTGTGTGTTTCGCTTCAGCAAAGTGGCGCGCAACAGGTGACTTGGGGTCGTTCCTATTGACCGCACTGCGATGTTCGTTAATGCGGACCCTGAGTTGTCTGCGCGTACATCCAGTGTATTGCAGGCCACACGAACAATACAGTACATACACAACATTGGTGGAGTTGCAAGTGATGAATCTTCTGATGTCGTATGTTTTGCCTGTAGAGAAACTGGTGAATGAAGTGCATTTGTGGACATTATTGCATGAAGTGCAATTGCGACATGGGAAAAATCCAGTCATGTCATCGAGGCGCTCACGTGGGCGAAGGGAGCGATCAAAAGTGTCTGAGTGGACCAGCTTATCTTTAATATTGGGCGACTTGTAGTGTGTAAACAGTGGGGGGGTAGGGAAAAGTTCTGCACATTTCGTATCAGCCTGCAGGACATGCCAATGCTTTTTTATAGTGTTCTTAATGTGGTGGCTGAGTGGAGTGTAGGTAGTGCAGCAAACAAGGGGGGATTGTCACGTTCAGGTTTGGCTCTGGTATGTAGCTGGTTATCCTGGCCGTGTGTTGTGTTCCTGACCCGCGTTAGGGCATTATCCAAGCACTGTTTGGAGTAGCCGCGTTCGCTGAAGTTCTGGTATAGCTTTTGCGCTTCAGAGTGGAAATCGTTGTCTTTCTGGCAGACGCGCCTAATGCGCAAGAATTGGCTATAGGGGAGGGCGTCCTTGCTGGGCTTGGGGTGGAAGCTAGTGGAATGTAGGTAACTGTTCTTATCAGTGGGTTTCCTATATAGGGTGGTGTATAGCTGATTGTCCTCACGCACTGCCCATGTATCCAGAAAGTGTATTTTCTTCTTGTCGTACTCCAAACTGAAGTTGATGGAATCCACCAGACTGTTGACATATTGGTGGAAATCAAGTAGCTCATTTTCAGTCCCCCTCCATAAAATAAACAGGTCATCAATGTAGCGTTTATACAGTAGTATATTGTCCAAAAAGGGATTGTTAGAGTGGATGTATCTCTGTTCGAGGAAGCCCATAAAAAGATTGGCATAGTCAGGCGCAAAAGTCGCGCCCATTGCCGTGCCCCTCACTTGTAGGTAGAAGTCATTGTTAAACAAAAAATAGTTCTTTGTAAGGATCAATTTGGCCATATCACATAAAAAAGAGGTAGGTGGAAGGCTGTTGGGGCGCGTGTCTAGAAAGAACTCAAGGGCAGTAAGACCAATGTCGTGGGGGATATTCGTATACAGACTTGTGACATCCATAGTGACTAAGTAAATGTCATCCCCATTAAGGTCCACATTAGTGAGTGTATCAATGAAGTGACTCGTATCTCTCAGGTATGATGGTAAGCTCTCAACCAGTGATCTTATATGGGCATCGATGAAGATAGATAGTGGTTCTGTCAGAGAACCATTGCTGGAGACAATGGGGCGTCCAGCCGGAAATTGGGCATACTGCTTATGTACTTTGGGTAGAACATAAATTACGGGGGTTACGGGGTTCTGAGTCATGAGATAGTCTCTTTCCGATGAAGTGAGGTATTGTTGATTAAAGCCTTCTTTAATGAATGTATCAATTTCACGTTTGTAAGAAACAGTGGGGTTGCCCGATAGTTTCATGTAGGAATGCGCATCAGATAATTGACGTATTACCTCCTGCTCATAGTCTGTGCGGTTCATAGAAACAAGGCCACCCCCTTTGTCAGAACTTTTAAAAATAACATTCGTGTTCTTGGCCAGTGACGTAAGTGACAGATGTGCTTTTGTGCAATTTGATGGCTGCTTCATGGGTTTAGCATTGTATCAATGTCTTTATCCACCAGTTTGCAAAATGTGTCAATGGCTGCATTACTTACAGGGGCCATGAAGGTGCTTTTAGGCTTGAAGACGGGTTTGCTGCTGTCAGCTGTAGAGCCAGTGGTGGGCTGGGGTGGGGCGGTTCGGTCTTTATGGAAAAAGTATTTCAGTTTCAGTGTGCGGTAGAACTTAAAAAGTTCAACTTTGGTCTGAAAGGGATTTGCATTGGGGGTAGGGACAAAGGATAGTCCTTCATTGAGCAGACTTCTCCCCCCAACATGGCAAAGCAACCGATCCAAGAAGAAGGTGACCTACTATTAGTTAACCCTCGAGGACCAGTCCCCCCCCCCCCCCCCCCCCCCCCCCCCCCCCCCCCCCCCCCCCCCCCCCCCCCCCCCGCAAAAGAAGATTGGCGCCGCCGCGTTCGTTTGCTATGCGCCCAAGAGATGGAACGCCCTCCCCATTGAGATCCAATCAGCCAGCTCTGTCGACTCCTTCAAGAAGCAGCTGAAGACCCACCTTTTCATCCTTGCCAACTCCTAGCTGCCAAGGCGTCACAGTGTCCCAGCTGCCGCAGCGTCTTTATACCAGCCCTGGCAGGGGGCTCCCCTAGGTGGCCGCTGGTCTCTGCCTGAGGTTTCTTCCTGGCCATAGGTTTTTCTTTTCTCAGACCTCATTGAGCTTTTTTCCCCCCTACAAACTATGAATCAAGCGAAAGGGAGTTTTTCCTCACCCCTGATGCCACCAGGGGCCGCATCTGAGCGCCCAATTTCAGTGTGACTATCTATGACTTATGCTAGACCCAGCCACTATGGACCTTACGCATCTAAGAATCCTGGTCCTAACCTACGTTGACCTTATGACTCTACAATCTCTTTCTATCTCTTCTTCCTCTGCCTTCCTGCTATCTCTGCCTCTCCTCTCTTCCTCTACTCTTAAATCCATCTCTATCAATTATGTTTTTTTCTCATTTGTTAAGCACTTTGAGTTGCATCCCTTGTATGATACAGTGCTATACAAATACAATTACTATTATTATTATTTAAGCTGACTTGACCAGAATCTTCCAATAATCCACTCTGTTAACAGATGTAGCCATATATTGCCATGCATTTCGCCAGCATGCCCAAACTCATTANTTCATTCCACACTACTGTGCAACTGAACGGTAGAAAGTAGGAAACAATAGGGGTGCGTCTTCAGATTTTACCAACATGCACTACACCGTTTGTTTGTTTGTTTTGTTTGTCTTGTTTGTCTTGTTTGCAAATTCTTCATAAACATGTTCAATAAACACACCAAATAAAACCGGATCATAATGCTTTTACTTAAATTGCACCTCTGTATAATATTTTCACTTTGTTGTAGGAATTTTACTTTTTGAAAAATTATTGTGCCCAACAGAATAAAACTGCCTGTCACCAGTTAAGGGTATAAATACCAAGAATCTACATGCCTTTCAGAAAGATTGACTGTGATACAAAATCTGGTCAGTTTAGTCGGTTGGTCCGGACCAAATGGGGTAGGTGTGAATACGCCCTTAGAGACCTAGGATAAATGAAGTGTTTAAAACATAGTGAATGGTTGAAACTTAACATTAGTCTGGCCTGGGTGACTTGAGGACACTCTGAAAACTAGAAGTCAATGACACTAAGTCTAATTTTAAATGTGTTGACATGGTTGTATTGTTTGCTGAGAGGAAAGGAAAACAACACCTGGTAGAACTAGAACAGTTGCATTCTACACGGGCTGCTGACAAAAACACAGATATCACTCACCACTAACGAACACACGTTTCAGTTTTGAGAGCGTTCAACCATCAGCTTTCAGTCAGTGAGGAACCGCAGAATGTCTAATATTAACAATATGGATGTTTTATCCAAAATCCAGAACTTTACGAAATATCTGGGCACACTTCCTGTGGCTATAAATCTCGGCATGACTGTGGGCATGGCAATTTTGGAAAAATTCTTTGAATGGGAGTTCAGGTGTCCGTGCAACAAGGATATCAACTATTCCTATGTTGTCTCGGTTTTTGTCTGCCCAAGTCTTCTCTCACTTTTCTCAATGGTGTCAGTGGCAACATATTACAAGAAAGAAAACAAAGCCGGATACCAGAACCTGATCCCCGAAGAGGAACAAGGTGTTGATGATGACTTGGCTGCATTGAGTGTTCAGCAGAAGACCCTTTTCAGTGTGTTCTGTGTGGTTATCCCACTGCTGTGGCCTTTGCTTACATTTCTGGATGGCCAGTACTACGCCTGCATGCACACAGACTGGGATGGAACATGGAGTGAAGCTTTACTCGACACAAAGTACAAATGGTGTAAACCATTATCAGCCAGTAATAGTACTCACCAACAACTAATGCACAAAACCATGAAGTTGTATGGTCTCTCTCTGGTAAGACATTTAACTTCACACAAAATGTAATAACATATGTCAAACAATTATACAGTCCTAAAAACAATATTTTACTATCACTACTACTACTAGTAGTAGTAGTAGTAGTAGTAGTAGAAGTAGTAGTAGAAATAACAACAATCATTGATATTTAATATATTTACCCTGCCATACCATCTGATATATTTTAATTATATTTAGCATAACTTTTTTCCCTTCACCTCTCTCTCTTCTTCCCACAGCAAAAAGCTGGCCATGTCCTCATTGCGATTGTATGTTTGCTGGGCATCCACTGCTTGAAGATATTTCAAAATGAACACTTCACAATCTGAAAAAGCATAGGAAAATCTATTTCCATGTGATATTTTCATCTGTATTTTGTTTCCATTATCTTCTTTAAACATTGATAAACAATGGCAAATTTTAACATAAACTGTCATGTTGGATAGCAATGTTATTTTGACCGAATGACATGTTTTGAGAAGCGACATGAAAGCTAGTGTATAATTAATGAGATATGTGTTTTCAAAGGTACTCAATAATAATGAATGTATGAATTAATATCAGCGAAGTGTTTTTGAATAATGTACTAATCTCCTTAGTAATCTGTTTCCTTGAACTGTGCAGGAAAAAGGCAATTAAAGAAGTATAAACAATAGATTTTAGATGTGGGTTTAGTATTGTTTTGCAAGGCATCTTTAAAAGCCCCAAACACGATATTTGTGATTTTTAAAAAATGTAATAATGCATACCAAAATCAACTACACGTGCCAATGGAGAGTGAATAAATATCCTCATGCTCTCACCAAATTTTATGCATAGCATTTCAGAGATATCCTTTTAGGATTTGCGTGGTAACCAACAAGCTGTGGAGTGTGGATTGTTTCTTAATGCCAGTTTATGTATGCAGAGATAGTGAGAAAAACGACAATTGTGAGTTGACAAAATGTTATTTCATAGCCCAGTTTTACCTTACTCTTGGATGGTAGGCCTACTAAAGTGTAGGGAGATGTTAATTGAGTTTAGTCCTCAAGATGTCTAAGCATATCTGATCATGGAGCTTGCTTTCCATCCCTTAGAAACCCTTCTATCTTTGCTTGCTGCCCCCGCATGGACACTCCAGACTCTCATCTAATGACATCCCAAATTGGGCCTTTAGCATACATTTAAGAAGAATGATACGAAGCTTTGGCATTGTCAGGTGTGTTTTAAGGGGCTGAAACCCCCAATATAGTGTGCAAAATAGATGACTGAAAAGTGCATCAAGCGTAATGCCAATGTCCCCAAAAGTCAGAAGCCTTCACCATTCCCTAATCTGGTCCTAGAATGAGTCAGCCTCTGGCCCTCAGCTACTGTATTAGCATTCCCAGTGAAAAGCCATCATACTAGTAATGGTGGTGATGACTAGGATAAAAAAAGAAAAGAGGTAGAAAAAAGACCTCAGGCTGCTTGATGACCTTTTGAAAACCAAAAAGCTTAAATCCTGATGGCCAGTGACATACAGCATGTGGCCTGGTCTAGGGTTAGGATACTGTCTTAATGCCCCAGAGTCTTTAACGGCTGAACCCAGGCACAAAGGCTGAGGCAGAAATAGAGGAGTGAGGGTGCACTAGGGGACGAGCTGGGTCGACAGACACAGTATAAGGGTGTATGACATTTCCACCGCGCTAATTTGATTATCTCAGATCGCATCACTGGCCGATAATTAGGAGATTTATATGGGCGGGCTGAAGCTCCAGAGGTCTGGCACAATTACCAGCAATGCAAAAGTCATTAAGTGCAGGCAATCACACCTAAGCCCACTGACACACATACTATATACTATGCTTGCTGCAGTTATTTTCAGTGTAATCAATATCTGCATGGACAAATTTAATCCATATTAAACGTAGGCATAGCTGGGCTTTAATGAGACCATATTAAGCTGTGCAGTACCATATTGACTGCTGATGTGTTGTTAATGCAGTTTTATGTCATTTGCAATTGCCTTTACATTACAGCTTTTATTGTTTTTTTACGCAGTCTGTATTTCTTGTTTAAAATATCGTCTTTAGTTTTACTTATGCAAAGCACATTTTAATTGCCTGGACTGTGGCATGTAAATAACTCTTGCTTGTGTTGAATTCTGTCATATAAAACATCTG
>NC_085861.1:53617830-53648721 GCF_034702125.1 Engraulis encrasicolus | reverse complement strand
GTGGCTCTGGAACTTCAAAACACAGTGAAATGTACTTCTGAGTTAGTTATGCCACTCTGTGAGCTACAGTATACCATAAAAGTTGTATAACCCAACTGTCTATCATACACATACACACTGCTTATGAAGAGGAAGTGGTGTCGAAAGTACCATCCAACACTTTGCAGATGCACGGTTATAAGTTATAAGAAGTTGCTCTTACTTTATCTACGAAGAGGAAGTGGCTTTGATTTCAGCTAGTCATAAAACATAACAGTACACTAAGATAAAAGAGGCGAAAAGATGAAACTTGACTGTGGGCCAAGTATCATAAAGGAACGGTGAGTGAGTGAATGTACACAGCATGGTGGACAAGCAATGTCTCGGGAAAGGAGCATTCAATTAATGAAATGGAAGACTTCTAAGCATGCGGCAAATCATAACCTGTCACATGATTGTGTCAACACACTGTGAAGACATACAGTACATGAACAAAAGTTAAAATGGGTGTATCATTTAACACCACGGCCCGGCAGAGGGAGAAGGAGAAGGAGGAGAAGGAGGTGACCGCAGCCTTGAAAATGCATCGAAATGCATTGCTTTAAATATGCAAATATGAGACACAAAGACATATGGGCCTCTATAATAAACAAACGGTACAGTACTGAATAGTCAAAGGTGAAGAAGAGGTTTGATTACCCATCATATTGGGTAGCCCCTTACTAAGGTCTCATCACTGGGCCTACACATGGGTTCTCATTTTTTGTTTCCCCTGGCTGCACACAACTCAACCTCTGATTGTTGGAAACCGCTGTCTGTAAAAAAAATTGCTCACATGGTTGGCTGCCAGTGTCGTGTCCCTCCTCACAACACTGTGTTTATAAACAACAACAAAAAAAAATCACTCTTTGCTAAAACCACTCAATTATATCATAACAAAATTGCTATGACAATGCAGAGTTTTCAGAAAAGAATTTAGATTGGATAAGAAGTATCACTTGATGGAAAATGCACTGGCCACAGTGTAGTAGGGGGACATGGCCTGAGGACACGAGTGGATGGAAAAGTAACTCTGGTGCGCATGGTCAGTGGGTGCAATGCCATGATGGATAATTGTTGTACTGGCAATGCATTTTACTATAATGTCTCCAGTACTGACAGTAGAAGAAATGTGACTCCCCTCGCGGCAAAGTCGTACTATGCTCTGGTGACGTCGATGCGCCCTCCTATCTCTACTCTCCTTGATTTTCAGTAACCTAATCAAACTGATTAAGACTTGGTCGATACCATTTTAACACAATAAAGTGACAATAAAGCTCTAACAGAAGCTCTCTGCTATGGGTTAGACTTGACAAAAGAGTAAAATTGAACCAATCCGTTTGACACATTCATTACATGTGTTTTAATTTATTTTTCTTTAGACTTCTTTGGTGTACAGTATTATGGAATGTATGGAACCATTAGAAAGCTGAGTTTCTGTCCTTTCCAATGTTAGGTATGTGCCATTTGTTGTGATGCAACCACAGCAACAAATTCAAGTCAAAGTAGCTGCACGAGTTTCAGAATTAATGTAATGGGACCTGTTATCATGAATTCACAATCCATTCACAGTTCACAGGCCACAGGCCACAGGCCACGTTTCGGTGTACAGGTAAGTGCCATACATAGTTGGAAATCTTATATTTTCCCAATTCAAATCATATGTACAACGTCTAGATATTCATGGGTCAGCAGGAGCAGACATCTGTTTTTGCATGCATGGGGTTCATAGAGCTCACTGGATGGTGGTGGGAGATTCTGGACACCATCTCGCGGGAGTAAATCAGTGTAGAACCGCTATTACTGGCTATTACTAATGCTTAAATTGCCTGCACTTTGACTAATTAAAGGTTAAGGATTCATTTTGGTCTATAGTGCATAGCTTTGAATAAAAGTAGGCACTAAATGTAATTCATTGTAATGTATACTGTCTTAAAATTCATTCCACAGTTACTATTTTGTGATCACATTGCTTTTGTGTTGGGTGCATTCATTTCAGAGAACAATGACACAATGGACTGATTTTAAACCAGAAGTGACATTGAAATGGAATAATATAAATTGACAGAAAAAAGACTGTGGGAGGAATGTGGGGTGACCCCAAACTTTTGACTGATAGTGTATACGTATGTTGGCTAGGTTGAAAGTTGGTTGCAGTTGGTTAAGTGGTAACAGTGGGTCTTGATCAAAGCAAGATGGGAACAAGGTTAAAGCAAAGGTACATCAGACAAAGGTTGATTGGGCCCTTGTAACGGCATGCAGAAATATCACACAAAATGCAATATGATATCCATCACTACACAGTAATGTCATGATTGAATTTTACTGTGCATTGTGATGTTCATGGCTTACTTGGAACAGGGTAGGACAGTATACAGGCCCTGAAAGGCTGCTTGGGGTGATGTGATTGTATTTTCTATAGTCAAGTCAAGTCAAGTCAAGTAGGTTTTATTGTCAATTTCTTTACATGCACTGGTCATACAAAGAATTTGAAATTACATTTATTGCTTTCCCATACAGACATAGACTAATTAAGGTAAGGACATAGACAGTATAGACATAGACAGTACTTATACATGGACTTAAGACAGTATGGACATAGACAGTGCTCATACAGACATTTAAAGTGCAAGACTGGACAACAGAAGACTTGTAGAGGACATACATTAAGAGGTATTTGTTGTGTTTTTTGTGCTTTTCCTAAAAAAAGTCCTTTATAGCGTTCTGACATGGTAATAGTAGCATTTTGAAGAAAATAAATATAAAAAGGTCTGTCAAGTACACCAGCAGCAGTGTGTGTGTGTGTGTGTGTGTGTGTGTGTGTGTGTTGTGTGTGTGTGTGTGTGTGTGTGTGTGTGTGTGTGTGTGTGTGTGTGTGTGTGTGTGTATGTGTTTAGTGCAGGTAGAAGGTGCGGTGTGCGTCTTGTGTGTGTGTTCGTGTGTCTGTGTGTGTGTGTGTGTGTGTGTGTGTGTGTGTGTGTGTGTGTGTGTGTGTGTGTGTGTGTGTGTGTGTGTGTGTGTGTGTGTCAGTGTGTGTATGTTGGGTTTAGTGCAGAAAGTGCAGTGTGCTTGTGTGTGTGTGTGTGTGTGTGTGTGTGTGTGTGTGTGTGTGTGTGTGTGTGTGTGTGTGTGTGTGTGTGTGTGTGTGTGTGTGTGTGTGTGTGTGTGCATGTTTTGAGTTAGTGCAGGTTGAAAGTTCAGTCACAAGTATAGTAGTGCAGGTGGAATGTTCAGTCGCAGATATGGTGGTGGGGGATGGGGAGGGGGGGTTGTCAGTGGCCTTGCTGGCTAGAGGCTGACAGTGGGGGGGGGGGTTGTCAGTGGCCTTGCTGGCTAGAGGCTGACAGTGGAGGGAGAGTGGGTTGAGTGTTCAGCATCTTGATCGCTTGGTGCATTGTGCTGCTCGCCAGCCGGGTGGTACGGGAACGGAGGCGCCTGTACCTCTTTCCAGAGGGCAGGAGGCTGAACAGTTTGTGTGCAGGGTGGCTTGTGTCTTTGATGATCATCAGTGCTTTCCGGGTGAGGCGAGTGGTGTAAATGTCCTGCAGGGAGGGGAGTGGTACTCCAATGATCTTCTTCGCTGTGTTCACCCTCCAACACTCAAATGACGAAATAATACATAAAATGAATTATGGACCAAAAAATTTGTAACACTGTAAGTACTTCGACTTTTACACACTTGAATTCAATTGATGGTCAGAGCAAAAGGGGAAGCAGAAGGGAGGAAGACATTAGGGAGTGAAGATATACTGTAAAGCCCTTGGTAACACTTTATAATAATGTCTGCTTAGAAAAGACTTAGTCAATAATTTATTAATGATGAAGGAAACATTAACAAATGTTTTTATCATTAATTAAGTTTTATTAATGCTTTATAAAATATCTAAAAATAATATATTCAAGATTTTACATACCTTACGGTAGGGACACATAGGAGGCGAAGCAAGGCGAAGCGAAGAGAGGCGAAATTCAACCGTCATCAGGTCGTCGCGGCGAATCAAATGGAATGGAACAGTTATGTTGTTGATTTGATTGGGCCGTGGCAGGCGAATTCGCTCCTCATTTGCATAACATTAAACTTTCTTTAATAATTTCGCTTCGCTTCGCTCCTGTTCGCTTGCTGTCGCTTGCCATCGCTTGCCTTCGCCTCGCCATCGCTTGCCTTCGCCTGTCTTATAGGAATGAATGGCAAAGTTCGCAAATTCGCGTGTATGTGTCCCTACCGTTATAACAGAGTATGTTATTCATTTACAAGCAATTTGTAAATGTTTGATTAATATTAGATATTAACATAACACTTCCTAGTCATTTACAAACATTTGTTAACATTTCCAAGTCACAAACATTTGTTAATGTTTTGTTCATCAATAGTTAATTACTTATTAAGTCTTTATAATGCTTTTTTGCATCCATTATTATAAAGTGTTACCACTAGCCCTTGTTATCATTGAAGCAGTTCAATTACAGAAAATTCAGCAATTCAGTTGTAGAAAGCAGCCTTGTTCTCCTGAACAGTGGGTAAGTAGCTAGAGGGTTTAGTCATATGTCATTCCATTTAGAAAAGACTGTGCAATATCTAGGAAGCCTTCCCATGGCGGTAACTCTTGCGTTAACAGGTGGTATTTCCCTTTTGGAATATCTGTCAATGTGGAAGTTACAATGCCTGTGTAATTTGTTGTTATTGTGATTACCAGTAATAAAAGGTCTTATTGGCTGTGCACAAGACAGTAGTGAATAATTGAAAAATAATTGATTTTGCTGAATACATGTCTGGTCACTTTATAGACAGTTAGGCATGCATTAGTTTCTAACACATGAAGCTTAAAATGAATGTTACCAGAGATAGTTCTATTTCAGCTATGAGTTCGCAGAGGTCACAGGGCATGTGCAGGCACATGCCATACATCCTGTTAGACAGGGAACAGCACTGTGGGAAACAAAACCGCATATAACCTCTGAAACATCTATTGTATTCATGCAGCATCTGTGGCTGAGGTGTACGTGACATTTGGCTTGTCTGCTTCTTCATTCTCATTCTAGTTTCACTTATACTCTCAGATGAACATCATGAACAGGGTATATTCACTTGAAGGACAACACTGGAGCAGTACAGATGTAATTCTTTGTGTTTTTTTTATCCAAGTGCACAACATGACTAACGTTTCGATGGTTAGACCATCTTCATCAGAGTCGATGAGTGGAACGGAGAGAAGAGCCTAATTATCGCTATTGGTCCTTCTCCCAAGGTCTCACTCAGGTTGCCCACACCCACAAACTATTTACAAAAACAAAAACAATGCACATATAAGATGTAAATATAAAAATTGCATATGAAAAAAGGGAACAAAGAAAGGAATCCCAAAAGCCATATAATTGGAAAAGAAATAAACATACATAGCCCACCAGATTTAAGAGTAGACCATTAACAAGAGTAAAGGTACAGGATCATAACTTTAGGTGTATATCGCTCTAACAAAAGGTTGGATTACAGAGAAAGAGAAGTGTTTTCTACAGAAAGAGCACCCTTGTTGCCCAGTATTTTATGGGCTTCCAAAGATTCACAAGCGCTTGAATGATCCACTTTTACGCCCTATAGTCTCTAGCATAGGGAGTCTTACAGAACCTTTATCTCTAGTTTGTTGATTTTTTTTCCTGAGAAAATTTGTTGTCAGTTTACCTTCTTATCTTGGTGGCACTACGGATGTTTCTAGTTCTAGTTTCTAGCTCTAGTTTCTAGTCAAGTCTAGTTTCAGTTGTGTCAAAACGTGTGGTGGTGTTAACCACATGTTTGGTTTCAGTTGTGTCTAACAGCATAGTATTTTTTGTTGTTGAAAAAATATAATATCCATAGCCCACGCCCATCAGCCCAACTTGTATATAACCCGTTGTTATAATTCAAGCACTTCTGTTGCACAAAACAGCATTGTCAAGCTTTGTTCTCTGTTCTTCTGTCAGTGGCAGCTAGAAAGCTTAGTAATGGATTCAAAATTACGAAATGTAATGCAATACCTGTTTGGATTTCCCGTGGTGGTAAATCTTGGCATTGCAACGGGCTTATCAATTTTGCATTATTTGTCAGGGTGGGACATAGAATGCCCCTGTAGGAAGAATTTTAACTATAGGTATGTTTGTACATTTTTTGTCTGCTCATGTCTTTTCTCATTTTTTGCAATGTGGTCAGTAGCAATATATAACAATAGACCAGAGAAGAACCAGGGCCAAGATAGTCAAGTACAACCAAAGGCAACTCAGGCTGAAGACAAGAAAAGCAGAGATGGAGAAACAGGAAACCGAGCTGCAAACCAAACAGTTGGTGTTAGAAACGGGATATCCCTGCTTTGCTTTAGGGATGTGAAACCAGGAGAGTACCAGAAGTGGAGCCTTTTTGTTCTTTCCTGTGTAGTTATCCCACTGTTGTGGCCCTTGCAAAAAATGAATGATGGACAATACTACGCCTGCATGTATACAGACTGGGATGGAGAGTGGACTGGAGGTCTGCTGGACACACCGCGCAAATGGTGCAATCCGAATACAACCGTGAACAGTTACCCGTATACTGAAAGAGAGCTCCATGATCTAATGAAGGAAACCGATAAGTTATATACATTGTCCCAGGTAAGATTTTTTTCTCCATTTTATACTTAACATCACTTTCCCCAATATCACCAAACCTAACATGATATTGCATTGCAACTTTTCACTTTGTTCCCCCAGGGAAAGGCAACTGACATCATGATTGCAATTGTGTGTCTGGTAGGCTGCCACTGGTTGGTGTTCTCATGTGAAATGTATCCATACATCATGGAATGGATACAGTCACGATGCAGGGGCAAAGCTAAAAAATGCTAGCCTACTGATTCGATCATGATTCCATTTTGTCATTAGTGCAGAATGTCTCGGTAAACCGCTCAGCCAAGAATAGGATTATTTTGTATGCAACAACACTATATATCCAACATTACTCTACCTTGTAAGATACAGTCCTTTAAACTTTTTAAGACATGTTAAGATCATGGTCAGCTTCCTTTCTGTGCATAGCATTAGCCATGTTAAAATTGAATCTTGATTTGATCATGTTTGAACACACCCAGCACTTTCATTTGACACCGTACTGTCATATTAAGGATACAATTGAGTAAAGGTGTGATGAATCTCCTAGAAACGCTACAAGTGAAACTGGCTACAATGTTGGTCCAATGTCTTAAGAAATCTCAAGCAAAACTTTCCTTTACTTATGTTTTACTTATAAACATTAACATATCTGCCTTTTCATTGTGTATTATTTTATTTTAACTTCCTTTTACTATAAATGATTTGTCAATGTACTTTGATTACAGCATTGGTTTTAACTCTTTTGGGAATGCTGTGTGTATTCATGTGTCTGTAAATAAATAATTGGGGAGAGCTATAATGTTCTGTGTTGGTGTGTGTTTGTGTAAGGCTACCTGTGTGTTTTTCTTTCTTTTTTGCAATTGTACATTGAAAGCAAAATAAAAATGTTAATTACAAAAAACATCTTCCATTTAACTGCAGTCATAAAGATGATACACTAATTAGATGTTGAAATTTAATGGAAATATGTAACCAAAACATATTCCACAATACATATTGGCTGTAGTAATTTACTCGGATTCAGGGCCTGTACTTCACCCTGTTCCAAGTAAGCCATGAACATCACAATGCACAGTAAAATTCAACTGTGTGATACCACATAATGACATTACTGTACAGTGATGGAAATCATATTGGATTTTGTGTGATATTTGTGCATGCTGTTACCTTGGCCCACTCAGACTTTGTCTGCTGAACCTTTGCTGTAACCTTGTTCCCATCTTGCTCTGATTAAGAACCACTGTTGACCTGCTTGAAGCTGGCCCCCCCTCAGACCCAAAATGCTGAAATAACACTGCAGATTGTATGTGCTCTTCTCTCTCACGCATAGCGTACACAAACACGCACACGCAAAGCACATCCTCCCATACCCCGTGTATATATTGTATATTTTATTTAAGTTCTTATGCCCTGCAAGTCACATTGGCTGTATCAGTGTTATGACCGGATGATGCTTTTACAATGCAATTGAACAATTTCCACGAAGTCAACCAGAAAAGAATTCACACAAAACCTTCAGATTAATACTCAATAATGGTCATGAAACGTGTTTTATGTAATCATTAATTAGACAATTGTTGATTCCATAAGTACACACCTACACATTATTGATACCCAGCGCGAAGAGTTTAACACGCTCTTCATGCATCATTTTTTATACTCTTATTCCTCACATATAGTAATAACACATTACATATTTGGAACTGTATAAGAATTTTATACTTATTAATGTAATTATAATTACATTACTGTACTTCCCTTACATTAATGGTAGCCATGTAATTTCGATTGCATAACTGCAGTTGAACCTACATTAACGTTGCCTCTTGGTGAGGAAGAATATTTCTCACGCCCATTAATTGCAAGAGTACCTACATTTAATGGTGCAAGCCATGCGAGGAAGTCATTCTCTGCACACCCAATATTGTAATTTCGATTACATAACTGCAGTTGAACCTACATTAACGTTGCCCCTTGGTGAGGAAGAATATTCCTCACGCCCATTAATTGCAAGAGTACCTACCCAACACATCTGTTAGGAACTGCACTCCCTCTCGCCTCATATACGGCCTATCCTATCACACAATGTGGCATAAACTGGACTCACCTGCCGCAGCCATGACATGTTTTGTCGAACCGCTAAGTTCAAGAGTGCCTCCCTCCCAGCAGCCACTCTCACTGGTCTTCTCGTCCAATCCACACTGCTGCTGCTGGAGCTGCTGACCGAACGCGGGGCTTAATGTCACTGAGATGTATTTCTCGAAAATTTCGAGTTTGAATCTCAAAACTTTCGACTGTATATCTCAAAACTTTCAACTTTATTTCTCGAAAGTTTCAACTTTTACATTTTCGACTTTATTTCTCAAAACTTTCGACTTTATTTCTCGAAAGTTTCGACTTTTTTCTCGAAAATTCTGAGTTCCTTTCTCAGAGATTTGCAAAATATATATCTCCTATTGAGCCTAATGCTCTTCCGTACGGATCACCACCAAAATGTAATCACTTGTACCTTTTGTCATTTCCAAAAACTCCACAAGATTTCATCCAAACCCCTTCATAACATTTTGAGTTATCCTGCTGGCAGACAAACAAATAGAAAAAAGCAACGCGACCAAAGGCAAAGGTAATAATGAACATTTATAAACTAGCTCATCAGGTCAATTACTTCATGCTGAAATCCCATGAAGGCATACAACACACCTTTTCGTTTTGCTGGTTGTAAGGCATGTCTGCTGGAAATGGTTATTCAAATCAGGTTAAATGGAAATGTTCAAACAGAGTGAAATTGAGAAGTGAATGTTTTTGTGACATGCTAAAACTATTTTATTTTACTTGTATGTTTGGCATTTAAATGAACCACAAACAAATTAAACAATTGTGTAAAATGACTTGTTTTTGCATTACACTTATAAACGATTGCCAAAAAAACAGAACATGATGTTCTGCTATTACTATAAGAAAGTTTGATGTATAGAAATCCTTCATTTTCACAAACACTCAATCCAGCCATATACAGAAATGAATTTATCATAGTAAAGTATTGCAATGGGACCTGACAACGGCAGTCCACATGCGCAGGCAGAGGAGGGCAGTAGTTGTTGGGAGATGCTGTGATGCCGTCAGTGGAAGAGCAGGGCAGCAGACCCCAACAGGAGTAGGACACTTCCTCCCACATGCCTGGCACCGTTGCACAGGTTCCCCTCACAGCAGTTCCATCCAACAGCCGTAGAGCTCAACTGTGTGGAAAAGTCTCCAATGCAAATGCTCTTTGAGGCACATCCTTTAACGGTCACCTTCCATTCATTCCACTCCACTGCAATGAATAGTTATCAGCAAATGATAACTTAAGGAACATAATCGTATAAGGACCAACAAGATTGAGATATTCTTACACTACTGTACGAATTAAGAGTTTGCCTAAGAACCTTCAATTTAGCACAAGAGGAACTCCTAAAGGTTCTCTGTGGAACTTAAAAGTTTTTCAAAGGGACCAATAGGCGACAAATGGGTCCTTGGAAGGACCCCAAGGCTCTCTTGAAGATTCTTTGGATAAGATTACGAATGAACCCAAAGTTTCTTTGAGGAACCCTTCGATTGCCACTGGGGAGGAAGCTCTAAAGGTTCTTGGGTTTCTTCTCAGAATGTTTTGGCTCTACAGAGAACTTTAAGAGTTCCTATGAGAACTTTAAGGTCCCCCCACAATCCAAAAAAATGGCTCTTTGAGCAACCCTTAATGTTTACAGTATAAGTGGAAAACTCACCTGTTGTTTTAATGCAGCGGTCCTCATTTCCAACACAGGACATCATGTGTGTGCAGTCATTTCCCTGACAGGTGAAACACTTCTTCCCGGTGGCAGTGGAATTTGTATTTAGCTCTAAAACAAACAAACAAACAAACAAACAAATCAGTGAATTAGACATTTGGAAAGCTAACCGAGCTAATATGTCAGGAAGAGAGTGGGAGAAACAGTGTGGGGAAAAGATCTAAAATACTGACCTGGAGTCTTCTGAGAGTTGCAGCGGTCTGTTTTGCAGCATTTGGTGCTTATTGTTGTCCTAACAAGGCCAAAGTTCATTACCCCATTGATGCACTGCTCCGACGGCAAACAGTTCTTAGAATTCATGACTGTCAATTTCTCATTTTCTATTCATAGCACCCATAAGAAAACAGAATCACACAAGGTGAGAAGGGTATTATTTTGATGGATGTATTATGTTCATTATGTCTAACTGTTAGCTCAAACAGTTAGAGTTAAAGTTTTATCCTTTACTTGGCATGTTTTGACAGTGCATTATTTTGACCTTTTAAAGGAATAGTCCACCGTGTTTCAATAGTGAAGTGTGTTGTTCTCTGACCTGACCCTCAATACCAGCCTGATCTTCAAGAAGAAATGGCACTGTAATGACAGGCGTGGTAACACATTCGGAGTACATCGACTTCGACACATTCACTCCTAGTCGCCCCGTTCCTCCCTCCCCCTCTCCCTTCGTGCGAGAGGACTAGGGGTGAAGGTATCAATGCGTCGAAGTCGAAGTACTCCGAATGTGTTACTACGCCTGTCATTACAGTGCCATTTATTTATATAGGTAGGACATCGCCTCATTTCGTTTTGAGCAACAACTTTTGGGTCGGTTTACTAGTCGTGCAGGGATGTTAAAATAGGGAACATGTGGAACAATTTGGTCACTTCTAACTTAAGGCACCTCATGCTGTTAGTAGGCAAAGCTGAGCCAAGCTAATGCTAACGAGTTTGGGCCGCGCACGTTGCTTACTGGGGGCGAGTCCGAAGACAAGGCTGGTCGGGAGGAACTCATCTCAGGACAGAGAACAACACACTTTACTATTGAAACACGGTGGACTGTTCCTTTCAACTTTTAACTTACTTGCATAGTATGTCACAGTTTTGCTGCCACATGAATTTGTGCCACATTCTGTTTCTGTTTCTGGCGAGAGGAATGCACTGGTTACAAATGAGAGTAGCCCCTGGAAATATAAATAAGGAAAGCAAAAACAAATCATGACTATGACTGTGTATAATAATGTATGATGATATGGTGTAATAACTTCAACTATAATTTCTGTATAAATAGGGTGCAATGTAGTAGACATATATTTCAAAATTAGATTTTAAAATAGCCTACTTTAATGGTAATAAAAACACTTACCTCTGCAGAAGAGTCCCCAAATAAGAGTTATGATGAGGATGGATCTCATCTTGATTGTCATGAAAAACTGCACATTGGTATATCCTGAGGCATGCCTCTTATAGGAGTGAGGTGAGGAATAGAACCTTAACGCCCCTCCTTTTACAGTAATGTGAAATAGCTCACTGGTTATACATTATATCCCCATTGTTTAACCATCGTCATAAAAACTGTGCTCAAAAAAACATGAATAACCATGATCCATTGTTAGTTTTCATAATAAAACGATAGTTAAACCAGTCAGGAACTACAGTTTTCATGGTTATCCAAATAACATGGATAAGCCATATCAGTATAGTTGGTTCAGAGTACTTAAAGTAGCCATGACATACCATGGTTGCTACACAAAAAACATGGTAGATTTTCGTAAGGGATAAATCAATGTGTGACCTATTGTGATGATATTTTCTTTGTTGGAGGTATAGCATGTATTTATTTTAGATGTTTATCAGTTTGTGTGGTATGTGCATATGTTTCCTTTTTCATTAATAGTTTACCAAAACTATGAACTCCAAATCAGTCACTTCCCCTATCAGTCGGAAAAAGGGAAGTGCTACACATTAAACTACAGAAAATGAAACCTATGAAAACTTTGACAGCCCTAAAGGCTTGTCATATTCATTTAGTAATAGTCTGACTACAGAAATGGTACTGTATAGGCCTGCCTCCTATCGTGACTTTGATGCTTGATACTAGGCCTTCTATGCGTGTAAACTGCAGGGGCAGCTTTTGTCTAATGTTTAAGGAGATGAGCAGATCAGAGGGTTGTAGGTTTGTATCCTACCCCTTTCCCTACAAGCTGCACGCCTGAGGTGCTCTTGAGCAAGGCACCTAACCCCACTGCTCCAATGACTGTAAAAATAACCTGTAATTATAATAACTGTAGCCTAAGTCAAAGTTAAAGAGAGTCCTTGTGCACAAGCCATGTAACTGTAAGTCACTTTGGATAAAGGCGTCAGCTAGTGTATTGTAATGTAATGAAAGAATGTACGCTTGAGTGGATATTTAAGTGATGACTCAGTACCATAGCCTAGAAACATTTATTCATGTTGATTCATTTTTAGAAAGTCTAGATCAGTGATTCTCAACCATTCTTGAACGAATGCCCCCATGATCTCCTCATAAGCCTGCCAACGCCTCCCCTTAGTATTGAAAAATAAAATTGCCTAAATGTCCCCCAAATGGGAACTAAAAGCCGCCCCCACTCAGCTGTATCCTTCTCGACGGCCCCCGGGCCTTCCCAACGTCTCCTGGGGGGCTGTGGAGCCCCCATTGAGAAACACCAGTCTAGATAGTTGTATTAAGGGCCCAAGATCAGACAGTCTATTTGGGATATTGTTGCTAAGTATGGCAACCCTTTAGTGTTCACTTTAGCCACTAACTAATCCAGTATATGCCTATCTACTGCATGTAAGTGGCTTATATGATATGTAAAGGGCCTGCTAGGCTGTTATTGCTAATACCAGCAATAAAGGCCTTATTGGCTGTGCACAAGACATTAGTGAATACCCTTCTGAAAATGATTGATTTTGCTGAACACATCTTGTGACTTTATAGACAGTTAGGCATGTAGTAGTGTCTGGCACATGAAGCGTTAGATGAAGTGCTTGAGTTTGCAGAGGTCACAAGACACGTGCACAGGCACACAGAGCAAACATCCTGTCAGACAGGGAACAGCACTGTGGTAACCAAAACAGCATATGACTTCTGAAACATCTGTAGTATTTATTGAACCGTCTGTGGCTGAGGTGTACGTGACATTGATCTTGTTTGCTTTTTTATGTTCATTCTAGTTTCACTTATATTATATTCTCACACTGTGGAATCAGTAAAAGGGCCTCAGTAAATTCATGAATGTAGACAGAGGTCACCACTTTTGCATCAAATATGGTTGCAACAACAGTGTGCATATTGAATCAGTTTCATCAGGGGAGTGCAAATTGTATTTTCTTGGAGAACTCAACAAAGTGACCGCGTGCTACCATTGTTGTTTTTTTATTTTTGTTCAATTTTTTTTTTTTTAAAATTATTTAAACCATAGTGTTCCACAGGTGGCAGCCAAATTTGGTTGCTATAAAATTCCAGCTGGAAATGGTGCCTTTCCTGGTGTATCATTTTGCAATCTCATGAGAATACGTTGCTCTCAAACAATCGCACAAACACACAAAATATGGCTGTCGTGTGTAGTACAGCCACACAAGTTTTATGATATAGAGGTACAGCAATGCCAATATCAAAACTAAGTCCTTAATCCACCTAAATCAAGCAATTAGAAGTACTCAATTTTCAAAGTTGTTTCCCCCAATTTTAAATAGAAGAGAAAGAAAGTTGACGAAACTGGCTTAGTGACGAAATTTTGTGTGGCAGGAAGCATGGCTGTGGCAGGAAGTATTGGTGGGCTCAAGCTACAAAAACCTCCTTTTCGGCAACTATAAACATGATCAACCAAGTACTTTCAGCACTGAGAACCATAGACCTGACGGATGACAACTTTTTAACTAGAGACAGAGAATGTCTGCAAACTCTGACAGAATTCATCCTTTGTCCGGATTGAAAATCTTTCTTAAAGAGCTGGGCACACTGCCTTTGATAGTAAATCTCGTGGCAACTGCATGCTTGGCAATTGCTGAAAAATGTTTTGAATCGGAATTCATTTGCCCGTGTAACAAGGAGACAAGCTATTTGTATATTTTGGCTGTTCTAGTGTGCCCATGTGTTTTTTCACTTTTCACACTGGTAGCGGTTGCCAAATGTTACCGAGATCAAGCTGGAGGCCAGAGCAATAATCCCGAAGAGCAAGGAGTAAGAAATCTCTCTTGCAACAGGCTTGCACCTGTTTTCCGCTGGATGCTTAAGTTTTCTTATCTGGTTGTTCCACTATTTTGGCCTTTGTTAACATTCCTTGATGGCCACTACTATCTCTGCATGTATACGGACTATGATGGAATATGGAGTGTTAATCCACACAACAAAAAGCACAAATGGTGTCAACCACTTTCATTCAATGCTACCAGCAGTTCTACTGAGCGAGAATTATTGGATAAAACACACATGTTGTATGGCACATCTTTGGTAAGACCTTCTACTTTACTTTTCACTTTTTTCAGTAGGCTACAGTATGTATCTAGGAGAATATCACTAAAATTATATGATAATATGAATATATGCAATTCTACATCGCCAAACTCATATTGATATCATCCTACTTCTCTCCCCAACAGAAAATTGGTGGTTACATCCTCATGGTTATCGTGGGTCTTGTGGGCCTGTACTGGGTGGTAGTACTCATATCTCTCTACAGAGCCAATTCCAGATCACGACAAGATAGGCACTCTCAGACATTTGCAATGTAACCAGCAAAACTGTTAGATTAAAAGGGTTGGTAACACTTCATATTAGAGATGCACCGAATCCTGATTTTTAGGATCCTGCCGGATACCGGATCCACTGCTTAAGATCCTGCCGGATCCGGAACCGGATACCGGATCCTACAAAGGGGTTGAAACATATAGTCTACTCGCTCACGTGGGCCCTTTTTATTACGTTGGCTCAAACTATTTTTTGGCCGCTTCCAAAGGGCTTTCACTCCATGCAGTGATTGGGGTTGTGAAAGACTGACTGAAAAGCCTAGGCTAGAGATGCACCAGATCCTGATTTTAGGTAACATGCCGGATACCAGATCCACTGCTTAAGATCCTGCCGGATCCGGATCCTGTGAAAAACCCTATTATCCTGCCAGATCCGGAACCGGATCCGGTGCATCTCTAATTTATATAAATGTCTGCTTAGTAAAGACTTAGTAAATAATTAACCAATGATGAACAAAACATTAACATGTGTTTTTTTTTCATTAATTCACGAAGTGTTATTAATGCTTTATAAAATATCTACAAATAATATGCTCAAGATTTTACATACCTTATAACAGAGTATTTTATTCATTTACAAGCAATTTGTAAATGTTTGATAAATATAAAATATTAACATAACATTTCCTAGTCATTTACAAACATTTGTTAACATTTCCTAGTCATTTACAAACATTTGTTAATGTTTTGTTCATCATTACTTAATTATTTACTACATGTTATTAATGCTTTATAAGCAGACATTATTATAAAGTGTTACCGAAGGGTTTTATTGCCGTTAAAAATATACACATCAGTCTGAAAATAACACAAAATTAAGATAAAAGAAACAATACCTTTCTCTACTAGTACTTCTACTATTCCTATTGCTCTTCAGGAGTAATGCTATGTATATCTGAAAGCATGCATTGTAGAGAATGTGCTTCTCTGCAAGCAAAACCTTAAATGCTGCTTCCCAATAGTTAATTGAGGAAGTGTATGTAAGGGGAATGGATGACAGCATTTGTATAGTAGAAAGACAATGCGTGTTCAAGGTGGTAATGCGGCTACGGCATGAAGTGCATTATCTTTCTGATATACAAATGCTGTGTGGTAACTTGTTGAGTTAATTTGGAGAACATTTGGACATTTTGACACCAATGGCATAATAACAGTGATGCTAAGGACAGCATGAGGCAACATGGCTAGGGAGAGGTCAAATGTCAATAATGAAATCACAGTGTCTCTCTGCATGAAATATTGCCGCTTAGTCAAATGGCGTCAAAATTGATGCTAAGTGTGTGAGACTGTGTGGAATTGGACATGTACTTGTAAAACAGCAGATATACTTTGGAGCGGAGTCAATGCTGTTCTGTTGATCCATGGTTGCTGTTTCTGTGAAATGCTGGTTTGTGCTTGGTTTGTGTTAGATGTTTGCAACTTCTCTATTCTGTATTTACCGGCTACCTTTTATAGTGTTCCGATGACCTTTTCGCATCAAACTTGTTGCATCAATACACAAGTGCAATACCTACATAGTAAGAATCAGAGAACCCAGATTAGTACCACGGACTGTTTCATGGCTATTATTAATGTCTTAAGTAGGCCTACATCTGGAAATATTTTTTTAAATTATTTGTGTTTTATTTGTTTTATAAAATGTGATTGATCATTAATTGTAAATTATCTGTTTCGTAAACCAAGATCGTTAAAATCCATGCATTTGTGTGATGTGTAGGACAGGATTAATAGGCGCTAACAACATTTTGCTTTGTGTAGCCTACATTCTTTTAGTATACTGTATATAACAAATGTATACACAGTGGAATATTATGAGGCACATGAAAGCAATGTTGATAAGATGTCTTTCAAAAGCTTAAAAACTGTTCTGCACAACCAATGTATCCCAATGTCCTCATCCTGAAAGTAGTCTGTGTTGCTCTGGACTTGACATGGTACTATGATATTAAAGACTGCATAATTAGTGAAGGTGTGAGTTTAAATCAATACGATTACATTACTTTACACTTAAACATATCTGATACATTTCTCCAAAGCAACTTACAGATGTTATTACAGGGTATTGGTTATACTTTGGAGCAATGTGGAGTTAGAAGTATGTGCCTAAGGGCACTTCAGCCATGGATGGAGGTGTAGGGAGAGGTATGGGTGAGATTTGAACCTGCAACCTGCTGATCTGAAGGCCTCCTCTCTAACCTTGGCCCTAGTACGACAGATGACACTAAAGCTGGACTTGGTACCACCTGAACATGAAGAATTCAAGAGGATAATGACTACATTTTGTGTGCAATTGCAAATACAAACACATTTTTTTAATATCTTAAAAGCATTGGACAGTAGATTATGACAGGAAAATACTGGGGGAGAGAGATGGGATAAAGCTGGGAAATGATCCGCAGGAAATGACCCATCTTCACGTGCCTAAGTGTGCTACGCAACAGCAGCATCCTTACATTTCTGCATTGACGGGTTATGGGTTTGGATTTTGGGCACACAACTCAGAAGTTTCATATCCTCTGGTGGTGAGATTAACATTTCTGCTCGTCACAAAGTGATTACTTTGCATAATGTGTCATTTTGCAGACATTGTCAAATAACAGGCAAGCATTATCAAAGTGAAATAAAATGAACAAAACCCGAAGACGACATCACAAACCTGTATATATATAAATGTTTATTTACCAATGAAATGAAATCATTATTTTGGAACAAAAGTGAATGGATGGAGAATCGCTCTATATAGACTTGAAGGGTAGTTGGCAACTTAGGTAGACTTTGGTGATTATCTCAACAATGCCAATTCAAAATAAATGTCGCCCAAATTGTCTGTGGGTGAGAGAAGTAGTTTATATTGAAATTCACAAAACATTTGTGATAAGTTTGAAAATGATTTTTATGATTCCTTTCCAAAAAAAAACCTATATCATGCAGCATATTTAAATTAGGAAATGGGGGGCTTTGTAATGAATTCATTTCAATGAATCACATTTTAATCACAATTATATTTCCCTCGAAAGCATCAGTTTTTTGGCTAATATGACTAAAATTGTAAAATAAATAAATAAATGAAGAGTTCAGATGCAAAACCCCCTAACTCCATTTCTGAAGACCTGCACTTCTGTATTTTTAGAGAACCCCTTTGTTGGTTTGGTTTACATTCATGTACTTGATAATACATATAAATAGTTATATTACATAAATAAAATAGAAAAAATAGCACTTTTGATAGCTTTGTATTAAATAAAAATGACTTAAAATTATTTTCTGAAAAGTCACTTAGGGGGTTTTGCATCTGAACTCTTCATATANACTCTCTCTCAAATTTGTGTCCCAAATATGTTCTTCACAGACCTTAAATTCATTTGAGAACACATAGTGAAGCCACCTAAGATAGCAGTCCACCAACAGCTCCAGCAGTGCTCGCTGCTACTTGATCCAAATTTTGTTGATGACAGCCAAGGTCCTTAGGTGGTATACACAAACTATTTTGCAATGCTTTGTAATAATACACATAGACAATATAACTGTCACTTACAATATAACTGTGATTAATCTGAGTTTATACAGTCTGTTTAATCAATTCATTCCCTTCTCATTAATTAATACACACATAAATTAATTGTATTCACGTCTTTCTCGTACTATAGTTGTCTTTCTCTAGCCTGGCGACGCCATCCTATGTACTCCACCCAAAGATTTTGGCTCCGAACATAGTCTGGCAAAAACCCTCCAAGTTCGGTTCGCTCACTGTTTAGCCAATCAGCAAACAGTTGAGAGTGGTGACGCAGAACTCACCCGCGAAGTCCGTTACTGATTGGTTAAGGTAACACTATTTACACTTTTGTCTTGTTATTTGTATGCTTTGGCAACACCATATCGTAACAGTCATGCTAGCGCAATATGGGTTTTACTGCCATTTGAATTCAGAACTCCAATGAATTTAAATGGCAGAGTAAAATCAGACCATCTCCCACCCTCCACAGAGACGGATTCTTCTTAGCTTTCGCCAGAGTGTTTGACGGAGTCAACAGTCGGCTTTCGCCCAGGCTAGTCTTTCTCTTCTATGCGCTATGCTATTCTTCCTCTATGTCTCCCCATCATGTCTCTTTTTTGGTAGTTGCTTGTGACTTAAGAATGTTGAACACGGCATTAACACTGCAAAATTGACCATGACATGAGTGCCAGTCATGAACCGTTTCACTTTTTTCAGTGACGTGACTTTGTGGTTTCTTGGCTTTTTCAAATGACAGACACAACTGTCTCAAACAACATTTGGTGGCTGTCTTCGCATCAGTGCTGGAGAAAAATTGTCCTAATATGGACCTACTTGATGAATTTGCACAACAAGGTTGCAGCAAATACTTTTCTCCGTACGTTAGCGAGGTTCTGGTTTCCTGCTTTTAGTCCATGAGTCTGTGCTGAGTAAAGACAAAATGCTGACCAAGAGCTCACCACTAAGAGATATGAAATATGTCAAATAGACATAAAAGCCACTTTATTGCTTGAGTTGTATAATAAATATTACAAATGTTGCCGTTTGTTTTATGAGTTCATCAACCCATATTGTTAAAAAACATGTGCGGTAATTTTTATCATTTTTATGAACGCCTTCACACCTTTATAACTTAACTACTTTTATTTTAAGAGGAGGGCATTTCCTCAGACTTCAAAGACATTGCAAAACACCCAGGCGAACAGACTTTGGTGGTAATCATATTTTGTCCATTTTCTAGAACCCACTAATGAGTGGACTTCATTCTAAATAACATGACAAACTATGCTGAATGCATAATTGTAGGCCTATATCAAGACATAATTCTATGACTAGATTTTAACACTGTCATCTCTGCGGGCACCTCGGAAGCTGCTGAGTTCAGCTTGGCACATGAAGCCTCCTTTCTAGACTGGCCATATGAGTCAGCCTCAACCACTGTCTGAGCATTCCAAGTGAAATGCCACCATGATGGTTGTGGTGGTGGGATAAAGAAAAAAAGACCTCAGGCTGCTTGATGACCTTTTGAAAACCAAAAAGCTTAAATCCTGATGGCCAGTGACATACAGCATGTGGCCTGGTCTAGGGTTAGGATCCGTTTTAATGCCCCAGAGTCTTTAACAGCTGAACCCAGGCACAAAGGCTGAGGCAGATATAGAGGAGTGAGGGTGCACTAGGGGACGAGCTGGGTCGACAGACACAGTATAAGGGTATATGACATTTCCACCGCGCTAATTTGATTATCTCAGATCGCATCACTGGCCGATAATTAGGAGATTTATATGGGCGGGCTGAAGCTCTAGAGGTCTGGCACAATTACCAGCAATGCAAAAGTCATTAAGTGCAGACAATCACACCTAAGCCCACTGACACACATACTATATACTATGCTTGCTGCAGTTATTTTCAGTGTAATCAATATCTGCATGGACAAATTTAATCCATATTAAACGTAGGCATAGCTGGGCTTTAATGGGACCATATTAAGCTGTGCAGTACCATATTGACTGCTGATGTGTTGTTAATGCAGTTTTATGTCATTTGCAATTGCCTTTACATTACAGCTTTTATTGTTTTTTACGGAGTCTGTATTTCTTGTTTAAAATATTGTCTTTAGTTTTATTTATGCAAAGCACATTTTAATTGCCTGAACTGTGCCATGTAAATAACTCTTGCTTGTGTTGAATTCTGTCATATAAACATGCTGTATTCACAATGCGATGCTCTAGTATACATACAGTAAAGACAGCATAAATGTATAGCGACACATTTTTTGACTTTGTCATCTTATTACCTTCAGCATTCAGTCTAAATACAATTAAAAAAACATTTTGTGTTGGGAAAAAGTATTGCCGAGGAAAATGAATTTGTGTCTCAGAAGAAACATATTTGCATACATTATACACTGATGGCCGCCGAGTTCCAGAGGGAAAAAAAAATCAGGCCTGAGCAAAACTAGTGTTTGTGTGTGTGTGCATGCGCGTGCGTGTGAGCATGCCTGTGTGCATGTGTGTGCCTGTGTGTGTGTGGCTGTGCACATGCATGGCTGTGCCTGTGTCTGTGCGCCTGTTTGTGTGTGTGTGCACGTGTATGTGTGTAGGGACGGAAGAGGAAGAATGAAAGCAGCAGAAAGCCTGTATTTTTGTGTCTGTCACACTCCAGTGGTTCCTCTAAATATGTGTCTGGCCGAGTCCAGCTGCCTGCTTGGCATGCATTAGTGGCGGCGTGTGACAGGCAAAAGGCTCTGGCTCCTCCATAATGGAATCCACATAATTGGCCAATCTACATGATTATGTGCAGGGTGTTGACATTGATAAGGAAACACTGTTTGTTTCAAGCCCATGAAATCCCTGACAACAGCACTGGTGGCGAGCAGCACACAATAACCTGAATAACTTGTCTGCTTCTGAAAGGGGAAAAACACATTAAAGACATGTTTTTTTCCACGGTTTGGTCTTTTGTGCATTGAAATGCATTAGGGCGTAGAGTATGTATGTAAGCCGCTGTCAAGACACTAAATGCAAACCTGTGATGTGCGCGCATCAGGAGGCGTTAATGGCACTGCCTCGGAAAGGCTTTTGACATTAGTATTTTGAAATGTTAAATGTATGTGAGCATGTGTGCAGATTGTAGGTGTGTGTACAGTAGGCCTATATATGTAGATAACAATCATACACTACGCATACGACACAATACAACCACAATACCACATGACCATTAACTGATTATTTCCAACCATTAAACACAACCCATTTGTAAATTCTAGTAATAGCTACATTGTAGTGATAATAACGACACTAAGATGACGTACAATTACTTTAAAAGGAAATAGACAAAAAAGGACCAAACAGGGTAAAGTATTGTCAAAAAATAAAATTTTCTTATTGTTTTGTTTATAAAAGCAAGCACTAAGTAACTATTTCCCAACAGCCCTGTTTTGGTTTTAATAGGTCAGACGCCATCAGTACAGGGTCATCCATGGTCCAAATTTTTGCTAAAATGTGAAAATGATTAGATTAAATAGATTAGATGAGAGTAGCGACTGTTTGGGTTCACACCCAAATAAAGGGGCACAATGTAGGATGACGTAGTTTGTGCGGTGCCCGTGGCACACCTGTCTCAAAATCTACACAGTAATGAAAAAATGCTGTTCAAATAAACACGCTTTGAGAGTGTTTTTCACCGCGGAATGCCAGCAGGTGATACAAATCTAAATACGGTGTGTAAAGCGATTTTTCGTATGAAAAGTGTTTCATGACACCCCTTCTGACCGCTCTGTCAAAAAGTTGCATTCGGGGTTCTCTGATAGTCGACCATGGAAGTGGTCGCAAGAGCTATCGTTCACTTACTAATTATTCACATAACCATCGGCCAACTCGGCAGAGTGATTAATTAAACTTTTAGTCCTACCTGGAGCCCCTTTAACCAGTTTGAGGTAAAAAAGTGGCATCTAGATTCCTGTGTATATGTCTATGTCGATACCACTTAATCTACTATGAATGCATTGAAATGTTTGGTGTTTGAAGGTTTTTGACGGCACATGAAAAGGGCCCATTCACCCGATTTCTGACTTCATAAGGTGTAGTCATTTCAACTGAGGTGAAAGCATCTTACCAAAGCATTCTCTCTGTCCAAATCTGGCATGCTGTACCTCACACTGGTTTGGTTATTGCACAGTGAGAACTACCACCATGGAGTTGAGAGACAGAAAATCTCTCTCTCTCTCTCTCTCTCTCTCTCTCTCTCTCTCTCTCTCTCTCTCTCTCTCTCTCTCTCTCTCTCTCTCCCTCTCTCTCTCTCTATGGCTGAATCAGATCAAAACAAAAGATACAACAGCAACGGCATGTTTGTGTACCTGTGGGTTTTTTGAAGTGTAAATCCTAAGACAGGAAGTTGATTTCCCTTGTGCCACAGTCCACTGCACGACACCACACAAACCCACCTCCATGCAGCTCAGGCAGCCTGACCACACAATGAAAACTGGCTCGTATATTTCTCAATTTTGTTTTATTGCTGTGCATGCTGTTTTTTGTCTTACTTTTTCACTCTTCTTGTCGCTGTCTTTTTTTCTGTCCGCATGTGATATGCCCACACATATTAGATAGGCTTGTTTGTTTGATTTTAGATGTTGATAGTTTCAGACCTACAGAACAGGAAGTGAAAACTAGATGGGGTTTTGCGGGTACGTTGATTCACCAACCTGCGTTAGGCCTATGCGCCTTCAACTACATTCCCGTGTGTCTTCCACCAAACATATTGACCACAAACAGGTCACACTATCTTGAACACAAAATTGTAGCTCAAAGAAGTCTTCCTCTGTATTTAACCCTGCCTCTCTCTCTCTCTCTCTCTCTCTCTCTCTCTCTCTCTCTCTCTCTCTCTCTCTCTCACTCCCCCTCTCTCTCTCTGGGACTAAATGCATTGATCCTCCCCTTTCAATGAACCGTCTCAGATGAGCGTCTCCAGTGTCTTACCCTAACGCCATTTTCTCATCAGTGCAGGAGTGGAGTGTGGGATAACATTCTAAAGACACCAGGGATTACCTTTCTCTCTACCTTGCAATACACTACACTACATACACATGCGCGCACACAGACACACACGCACACACACGGACACACACACACACACACACACACACACACACACACACACACACACACACACACACACACACACACACACACACACACACACACACACACACACACACACACACACACACACACACACACACGCACACACACGGACACACGACGTTGCACTGCATAGTTCTGCGCTTACTGCTGCAAGTCACCCCATGGTTAAGCTTGCGTGTGGCAGTAATTGGTAAACGAGTGTCAACTGATCCCTTTTCTCTGCTATGGGATCTCTGAGGGGGGCTACAGCCCTGTGTCTATGTGGATGTGTGTGTGTGTGTGTGTGTGTGTGTGTGTGTGTGTGTGTGTGTGTGTGTGTGTGTGTGTGTGTGTGTGTGTGTGTGTGTGTGTGTGTGTGTGTGTGTGTGTGTGTGAGTGTGAGAGAGAGAGAGAGTGTGTGTGAGAGAGAGAGAGAGAGAGAGAGAGAGAGAGAGAGAGAGAGAGAGAGAGAGAGAGAGAGAGAGAGAGAGAGTGTGCCTGCATGCGTGCTTGCGTGCGTGTCTTACAGGGCTTTAAAGAATGATCCCTTTACTGTGCTATAGGATCTCTGGGGGCCTTGGAACAGGCTGCTAATTCCAGAGTGCTGTGGTAGGGTAGACCATCCATGAGCTGCCTGTGCAGTCAACACAGACTAAGCACACATAGTCAGCAGTGCGCTAGTCCACTACCAACTAAGTGAAGACACAAAGATAGTGCTACTAACAGTACACACTATGGTTTTTGAACTGAAATTCCAACTGGGAAACTCCAACTCCAATTGTCATTGTGAGACAGCACACAAGTGCACACTGCACAAAACGAAATTGCATTTATGCCTCACCGTTGCAAGGGGGCAGCCCCCAAAGGGAGCAACGTGGCCTGATGGTACCATAATCAGTGTACCTCAGTCATGGAGGAGGATGGGGGAGAGCATAGTTAATTACACCCCCCACCAACCTGGCGGGTTGAGAGTCGAACCGACAAACTTTGGGCTACAAGTCTGACACCCTAACCGCTTACCCATGACTGCCCTGGGTAGTCCATATGGCTCACTAATAATCATGGGAATCAGAAAGAAAACATGGAGTAATAGGAATGGGAATTACAATGGGAATCAGAAAAACCTCTCCTACATGTCCTGTGAAACTGCATTGAATTTCAGACTTAAATCACTCCGACCAATTATTGGCTGCTCCTTTGACTTATGAATTGTGACTGAAGATGAAGATGTTTATCCTACGTGAGATTTATACCAGGCTGTGCACGCTCGCGCACATGCACATACACACACACACACACACACACACACACACACACACACACACACACACACACACACACACACACACACACACACACACACACACACACACACACACACACACACACACACACACACACACACACGGAGAGGGAAGGAGTAAAGTAAAAAATAGTTGAATAACAGCTGATTAGCACGGATCACAACACCTCTAATGCATGCACGTTGCCCTTGAGATTTGGCCTGAGTACTGTATTTGCAAACCGTCCCATCACCCGGCATCAAAGAATTTTAATTGTGTTTAAACAACAAGCGCTCGCTTACTCACTCAAGCAAACACTGTGTGTTTTGAGAGTTGAAGTCACGCCGACTTTTCTTGTGCTTTAAGGTCACTAATGATAATAGATAGGGGTAGCTGCGGAGGGAGATGACTGAGATTTCGGGAGGTTTGTGTGTAATCGAGCGTGCAGAGAGTACGTGTAAAAAGCCATCCCTTTTCGGTTCAGCAGGCTTTGATGTCCAACTATGTAGTTGTCCAATTGCAATACAGTATAATGCGTAAGGAGATGTTTTTCTCCTCTGCCCCATGAATATTCTTAAATGTGCACATTACCTTCTGTATGTACTGTATCTGATGTTATCGTGAAGAATCGGGCAATATAAATGTGTAGGAATGGATGCATGTACAGTCGCTCACCTAAAAAGTGCTGTGGTGTAGGCCTAATACAAAGACAAAATGTGATTAATCCAAAATTAGTTAGCACATTTAGATTTAAATAGCAGGAAACAAAAGCTGTCAATCTTTAGTCAATCTGTCAAAAGTTTGTTTCATACTCATCTTTTGGTCATCCCAAATGTCTTCAGTGTGTGTGTGTCTGTGTGTTTGTGTGCCTTATTAGGTGTGTGTGTGTGTGTGTGTGTGTGTGTGTGTGTGTGTGTGTGTGTGTGTGTGTGTGTGTGTGTGTGTGTGTGTGTGTGTGTGTGTGTGTGTGTGTGTGTGTGTGTGTGTGTGTGTGTGTGTGTGTGTGTGTGTGTGTGTGTGTGTGTGTGAGTGTGTCCATATACCACATTAGAGGACCATTACAAAATATTCATCTGCAGTCACGTTATTAGTCTTGGGTCAGTTGAAGGAATGCACATAATGTATGGAGCTAAAAAGTATGGCTATAGCACACACGCCCGCAAACACACACACACACACACACACACACACACACACACACACACACACACACACACACACACACACACACACACACACACACACACACACACACACACACACACACACACACACACACACACACACACACGTTCATGGTATTTAATTGATAGCGCAGTCCGCATCACAGTCCAGTGATGTGTGAACAGTAATGGCTTTTCAGATATAATGAGGAGCTTCTCAAATACTTATGGATGTTTTGGATGCCCCTTAGTGCACTGTATAGAGAGTGGAGATCAGGACCAAAGCCCTGATTTTGTGTGTGTGTGTGTGTGTGTGTGTGTGTGTGTGTGTGTGTGTGTGTGTGTGTGTGTGTGTGTGTGTGTGTGTGTGTGTGTGTGTGTGTGTGTGTGTGTGTGTGTGTGTGTGTGTGTGTGTGTCTGTGTCTGTGTCTGTGTGAGTGTGAGTGTGAGTGTGTGTGTGTGTGTGTGTGTGTGTGTGTGTGTGTGTGAGATCGTGCATTTGTGTGTGTGTGTGTGTGTGTGTGTGTGTGTGTGTCTGTGTGTGTGTGTGTCTGTGTGTGTGTGTGTGTGCTCATGTGGACTGGGGGATTAGTGGGGTGAGTGGGAGTTTGTGTACAGTATGTACAGTGTGTGTGTGTGTGTGTGTGCGTGTGTGTGCGTGCATGTGTGCGTGCGCGTGTGTGTTGTGCACTGAGCTCTGCACTGTACGCATAAGAAACCCAATTAGAACCGCAGGACTTGTCAATCAAAGCATGAAGATTCATGTCTCCCTGATCAAAAGAGTAACGCGGGGGCTCACTTCTGACTTCCAGCTCTGGCAGTTGAAAATGTGATTAAAGTGGCAGGGGGAAGTAATCCTGTTGGTTCACTATCAGGAACCAGAAAGTTGTTAAATGTCTTTTCTTCCTCTCCTCCCTCTTCCCTTCTTTTCTTTGCCTTTTCTTTTACTTCGGGGAATGGGTCATAGAAAGGACAGTGTCTTAAATAATGTAATGCAAAGGGGGCCTTTGTGACAGGGTGCTCTCTCTCTCTCTCTTTCTCTTTCTCTCTCACTCTCTCTCTCTCTCTTTTCTTCTCTGTCTATCTCTCTCTCTCTCTTTTCTTCTCTGTCTATCTCTCATTCTGTCTATAGCCCTCATCTCTTTCTCTCTTCCTACTCTGTTTTTTTTCTACCTCAGTCCATCCCTCCTGTTCCATCTTTCTATCATTCTTCTCTCTCTCTCTCTCTCTCTCTCTCTCTCTCTCTCTCTCTCCCCCTTCCCTCTCTCTCTCTCTCTCTCTCTCTCTCTCTCTCTCTCTCTCTCTCTCTCTCTCTCTCTCTCCCCCCCTTCCCTCTCTCTCTCCAGGGGCCTGAGGTTGGCTATTTGAATTGATGTGCTGAGCAGGTTATTAAAAATCACACCAGCTCCCAACTGTGGAACAACAAAGGGATGCCTGGCTGGAGGGTGCCATGGAGATTAGTCCCTTAGCAACCTGTTGGAGAATATTCCGGCTCTCCTGTTCCGCCTGTTCATTTGCCTCCTTTCTGTCTGCATGAGGCACAAGGAGGCTGTGCTGGAACACAGCAATCATACATCCGGCTTCAATGGATTGCACTGTTTCTGTTACATTACATTATGAGGTACAGTGTAAGAACAATGTGCCATAATATTTTGTACGCTGTGCCATAGGATTAGGGTCAGTGTTAGTCATGTACATTACAATGTAGCCTTCATACTGTACTATGCGCATTGACGTGCCATTATATGTAACACTACAAAGGGGAGCACTGGTGCACTTATAGCAAAACACAGTCCATGCAGATGTGGACCAAAGCCCTATACGTTTACCTTGTTATTGCTGATGTTAACCATTTTCCCCATTTTGGTGTATGGTTGGACATGTAAGAAGGTTATTTTTTATTAGGTTGTTGATAAAATAACATAATAAATAATGTGTGTAAAATAATTCTTTGTATTTACTTTTTTTTGAGAAATGAATTTGAACATACAAAAAAAGCACATTTGAGATCAGCAATTCATTTTTCAATCTGAAAGAGTCACTGGGTATTTGGACAAATAAGGTGCCTCTGTGGAGGCTACGAAGCCCATGGCCTACAGCTAAGCATGACCTACTGTATCTTTCAGACAGAAATAAAATCATGTGCAGTGATCTCTTAAACTGATTATACCCTCCACACACACAAAAAAACATCTTCAAAGCTCTTGAACCTCAGATTTTCCATGACATGCTTTATAAACCTTGAATCTTTTTTTTAGATGGATGATGTTAGAAGACTTTAGGCCTTTAGATATATTGAGTGGCTTGTCCACTGAATAGATTTTTATTCAGCCTGTCATTGTTATCATTTTCCTACTCCTCTGTTAGCCTGTCTGTAGTTTACTCTGTGGGCTGTAGGGGGCACTAATGAGCTGTGGATGAAATAAACGGGCAGCGCTCATCTCAGCACATTTTTATGCTGAACGGAGGAATGCAGAGGCATGAAATCAACATTTTACCCCCCAAACAAACAAACAAACAAAAACAACCCGACTCATGTTTGCATCATGCAGTCAGGGGATGTGACAGCCACCACAGCAGCGATTTTTCCATGACACTGCAAAGACCCTGCGAATAAAATACTGAATAAAAACATCAAATACAAGCTTCTGTGATGAAAGACCAAAGGCTTTCTGGACACCACACCACCAGACCAGATTATGGCCCTGTTACAACACATTCAGTGCAGCACATGTGATACACACATACACACGCGCACACACACACATACGCACTCTCTCTCTCTCTCTCTCTCTCTCTCTCTCTCTCTCTCTCTCTCTCTCTCTCTCTCTCTCTCCCCATCAGCCATCATAAAAAAAACAAATCTTGAGATCTTTTTGGTGCTTGAGTTATTTATACCGATTGAATAATTAAATAATAAGATGCCGGATTGGCCATGTTAAACAGGCTCAATTCCTGTGGAGAGGATCAGAGGGGCACACGCTGATTGGGTTTAAGAAGAAGAGAAAATAAAAGTTTGACTGGGAGTGGAGCGCTTTAATTTAATCAAGCACATTATTCCCACTTATTTGGATGCTGCAGAATGTGGCAGCACAGAAGAAGAAATCACATTGAGCTAATTCTCAGAGTTTCAAACAAGAACCAGCACTATGACAGCATGACGTGTGGCACACTGAAATGATCTGAATTGAATTGAGATGCTTGTTTTGAAATTAGGCTTTGGAAATGGCTCTGACAGTTGAGTTCCTCTCAATTTAGTGAACAAAAGTAGTTCAAGATTTGTAATGTGTTAGCTAGGCAGAAAATTGAGTTGTTCATCTAAGTGTTCCCTACTGAAGAATGCTATTTGGTGGGAAGACAATGCTGGTGTCCATACTAATGCTCCTTACCAGGGGCGTCAGCTGATCTAATGCTATACAAGGGCACAGTAGGGCACCGGGAGATAATGCGAGCGTGTGACACGCACGAGCTAACATTTTTTTTGCAGTTAGCCTATTTACTTTAAAAAGCTTGTAATTTAATTATATTATTGTAAGTAGTGCATGTGTGCTATTTTGTGCACATCCTGTAGACTACTCTGTATGCTAAACCTCAGCTAAATTCCAAGGTAGTGCCCCTGTAAAATAGGTCTGGCGACGCCCCTGCTCCTTACTCATACTAAAAGCAAACACAATTAACAAAAACACAGAGATTATTGAAGGGCATTCACTCTGAATTCACTTTGGTCACACATGATGTGACATTGGTTCGATGGTTTGATCTGACTTGTCAAAAGCCGTTCTACCAGTACGTTATATTTCTGGGACATTGGTAAATGTGCACATGTCAATTGTTTTTGGCCACTTATTCACAAGTCTCATCCCAATTCGCTACGCTCACCATTTTAACTAAAATAATGATTTCAGTCTCTCTAGTCACTCTGAAGTCTTTTGTGTTGAACACCCCTTTACTGTTAAATACCACTTCATAGGGCAGGTGTCCCTCAGAGCTCAAGCACCTCAAGACCTCAAACAAAACCCCAATCCGAAAAAGGAAGGGAGAGAACTTTGGAGGGAGGCTGGAGGTACTGAGTATTGGGTGTAGTGGGGAGGGAGAAGACTTGCTACAATGATGTTTTGCATATGGTGACATTGGGGAATGACGTAATGATCGAAGCTGTGTTTTATGTGGACTGATGTACAGTACGTGTGGTGGCATAGCAGGGAAAACAGGAGGTGATGGTAAAAGTATGGTCTGTATGTGCAGAGGCGACTCTAGAGTCAGCTGGGGCCCCAAGCAAATACTGAAAAGAATGAACATTTGAACCAAAATCACCACTACTCTAGTAAAGTGTGGGCCATTATTCACTATCTAGGACCTGGGGGCCCCAAGCAGCTGCCTGCCTAGCCTGGTGATAAGATGCACCTCTGCGTATGTGGAGAAGAGGAGTATAGGCCTATGTGTATATGTTTGCAGATGTATGTGGATGTTTATATATAAAATTATGTGTATATGTAAATGGTGTCTACATGTATGTACTTGTATATGAGATGCGACCTGATGAAATTGACCTGTCTGATGTGAAACCAATAATCCATATGGGGCAATAAGAAATCTAATCAAAAAATGACAGTGCACAGTGCGCTCACCTGT
>NC_085861.1:53595330-53612830 GCF_034702125.1 Engraulis encrasicolus | reverse complement strand
ACTTGTTGCGTGCAACGAGTCCAACGAATGTCTCGCACTTTCTGCTACATTACACCAATTTACAGCGACATTAAATAGGCCAGGTCTAAACACTTCACGAGGAGGTGAAAACTTGTCTTGCACTTGCGTGGGTCTGTGGCGAGAGAGAGAGAGAGAGAGAGAGAAGAGGAGAGAGAGGGAGGAAAGAGGAGAGGAGAGAGAGAGAGAGTGTGTGTGTGTGTGTGTGTGTGTGTGTGTGTGTGTGTGTGTGTGTGTGTGTGTGTGCCGTGTGTGTGTGTGTGTGTGCCGTGTGTGTGTGTGTGTGTGTGTGTGTGTGTGTGTGTGTACGCACGGAGACAAACCTGGCCCATATTGATCTTAAGCCCCATCTTGGCTCTTTGGAAATATTCTTAACATTACAAAGGCTATTTTAATATTTTCCCCCACAAACATGAATCAAATCCCAGGAAAAGACCAACCATTATAAGTGACTCGTGGGGAGCTGTCCATGCTGGTGGTGCTTAATTTTTCCCGATATTTGCCCGTGGAGTAGTGAGTCTTTCATGTCTGCCTACATGCGCGCCAGGGTCTGACCATGGTGCTTTTTGCCCGTGGAGTGAGGAGACTGTCTTCTTGCAAAGCAAGAAGTCATAGCACCCGAGAAAAATGCCACTCTTTGTCCTATTTTCAATTTCAGTCCACTGTTCAGTAGGCCTATTAGGCTGCAATCAAATTCAATAGCCTATGCTCATCCACATGCACGCGAAAAACAATAACCCAAGCGGCGGGACTAATTCGATTATATTCCTTCCAAAAATGTCCGAACGTCACAAAAATCAGTTATTTGCATTGTCCGTAATTATACCAAACAAAAAGGTATCAATAAAAGAAATCAAGTCTTCAGTTTCGATAATCCACGTTACAAATCCTCAACAACAGCAAGCCATTCCTTCTCTGCTATGAGGCAGGCAACGGAACAAGTGCAGACAGTAGGCTATATGACCACGTTGATGCTGCACGGCTTGAAAGGATTCTGTCTAAATTAAATATCTTGGATAGCCTATATAGACCTAGGCCTAACTAGATTTGTTGCAATACAGATTCATTTTCTATAGCCAGAAGTGTTCCGTTGGACTGACGAAACCGAACACGATCAAGTTTGCAACTTCTTTCCCTCATGCGCTGTCCGTCAGCACCACCTGTCATCAGACGTCCGATTAGCTTTCATTACGTGCTGAGGGAAAACTCTCGCCATTAGGCCCATGTGCTGTTGCACTGTTGTGAGGGATATCACCAAATAATTTAGATAAAAGTCAGAACATTATTTTGGCAATCTGTTCAGTCTGTTCATTTAAGTTTTTGGGTGCTCTTGGATATCGGGGATCAGTTCATGTAGAGAGAAGAGTTCATCCAGGCACTCCAAAATAAGGTGTCCAAACGGGAAGTTACATTAAAAAGCCTTTGATGGTACTGGGCTGGGGTTACATTAAAAAGCCGACATGTTTCGACCTCACCAGGTCTTCATCAGGGCTACGTTCACCATTGAAAAGAAAGGCCTCCCTTAAATAGTGACATCACCACATGTGACCCATTACGCACTACACACATTTGAGCACACCAGAGAAAACAAAGATTAAAAAATAGCCTGGGGTAATAAGTGATGCCACAGAAAAAAATGACCAGAAGTACAAATAAGCATCACAAAAAACAAGTAAAATCAATATCCTCATTTAGACCAGGATAGCGCATGGCATCCAGTTGGTGTATCCAAAAAGTCTGCCTCTGATTAAGTCTTTTTAGCCTGTCCCCACCCCTCGGAAGAGGTTTGATATGCTCGACGCCCTGTATGCGCAGCAGAGAATCATTTTTACCATGGTATATTCATTGAAATGTTTCGCCATGGGATAGTCAAAATTGCCCACTCTGATAGCATACAGGTATTTATGTTCTGCTAGCCTATCTCGCATGCGCCTTTTTGTGCGTCCGATATAAAAGAACCCTTCAGCGCAAGGACAAGTTAGGCGGTATATGACAAATGTAGAATTGCAATTAATGAAATCTCTCTGTCCGTATTCTCTCGTGGTTTTTAGTATCCACAAAAGATTTGGCTTGTGTAACATTTGGGCAGTGAGGGCAGTTCATACATCTATAGGTGCCAATGGGTTTACGCAGCCAGGTTTCTCTCTTTTTCACCTGTAGGTGAGAGCGCATTAATTTATCTCCTAGGCTGGGTGCACTCTTTAAAGACACCATGGGTGGTTCTGGGAACACCTCACGTAGTTGCGCATCACTTTCAATAATGGACCAATTGTTCTTAATAATTTGCCTGATCCGCGTCGCTTGTGTACTATATGTCGTAACAAAAAAAGGACGGGACTGCTGGTGGCGATGATGTTTCTTTTTGGTCAATAACGTGTTGCGTTGAAGGGAGCGCGCTTCACTGTATGCGTTTTGGATGGCTTCAGGGTGATAGGCTCTATCACTGAATCTTTTCTCCATCAGCTCGGCCTGCTCGTGAAAATCATTTTCGAAATCACAGATACGCCTAATCTCTGGAATTGGCCGTGTGGAATATTTCTAATGAGATGCGGGGGATGGAATGAATCCGCTCTCAGAATGGTGTTCCGAGAGGTCGCCTTTCTGAATAAGGTGGTGTGCAGCTGTCCCTCCGCGTCTTTATATATCGTCAAATCCAGAAAGTGAATATTAGTTAAAGAATATTCCAAGGAAGCCATCCAAAATGCATACAGTGAAGCGCGCTCCCTACAACGTAACACGTTATTGACCAAAAACAAACATCATCGCCAGCAGCAGTCCCGTCCTTTTTTTGTTACGACAGCTCATAGATGTATGAACTGCCCCCACTGTCCAAATGTTACACAAGCCAAATCTTTTGTGGATACTAAAACCACGAATGAATATGGACAGAGAGATTTCATTAATTGCAATTCTACATTTGTCATATACCGCCTAACTTGTCCTTGCGCTGAAGGGTTCTTTTATATCGGACGCACAAAAAGGCGCATGCGAGATAGGCTAGCAGAACATAAATATGCTATCAGAGTGGGCAATTTTGACTATCCCATGGCGAAACATATGAATACCATGGTAAAAATGATTCTCTGCTGCGCATACAGGGCGTCGAGCATATCAAACCTCTTCCGAGGGGTGGGGACAGGCTAAAAAGACTTAGGCCTAATCAGAGGCAGACTTTTTGGATACACCAACTGGATGCCATGCGCTATCCTGGTCTAAATGAGGATATTGATTTTACTTGTTTTTTGTGATTTTTATTTGTACTTCTGGTCATTTTTTCTGTGGCATCACTTATTACCCCAGGCTATTTTTAATCTTTGTTTTCTATGGTGTGCGCAAATGTGTGTAGTGCGTAATGGGTCACATGTGGTGATGTCACTATTTAAGGGAGGCCTTTCTTTTCAATGATGAAGACCTGGTGAGGTCGAAACATGTCGGCTTTTTAATGTAACCCCAGCCCAGTACCATTAAAGGCTTTTTAATGTAACTTATCGTTTGGGCACCTTATTTTGGAGTGCCTGGATGAACTACTCTCTACATGAACTGATCCCCGATATCCAAGAGCACCCAAAAACTTAAATGAACAGACTGAAGACTGCTTGAGCTTCCAGCCACCTGTGTGCCTTTCATTGCCAAAATAATGTTCTGACTTTTATCTAAATTATTTGGTGATATCCCTCACAACAGTGCAACAGCACATAGGCCTAATGGCGAGAGTTTTTCCCTCAGCACGTAATGAAAGCTGATCGGATGTCTAATGACAGGTGGTGCTGACGGACAGCGCACGAGGGAAAGAAGTTGCAAACTTGATCGTGTTCGGTTTCGTCAGTCCATCGGAACACTTCTGGCTATAGAAAATGAATCTGTATTGCAACAAATCTAGTTAGGCCTAGGTCTATATAGGCTATCCAAGATATTTAATTTAGATATTTAATTTAGTTTTCACCACCTCGTGAAGTGTTTAGACCTGGCCTATTTAATGTCGCTGTAAATTGGTGTAATGTAGCAGAAAGTGCGAGACATTCGTTGGACTCGTTGCACGCAACAAGTTGTGAAATTATTTCTTAACGGTTTTAACCGCATCATTCGCGACTCTCGAGCAGTTTGAGAAATGAGAAGAATGAGAGAGAGAGAGGGCAGTGACTATACCATGTCACTGAGACTATGTGTGTGTGCTGCGCCTACTGAATCCAAGTGCAGAAAAAACATATCCATATAGATTATTACATAATGCACCATCTTATTACATTTCCATCAAAAAAAAAAGTTGCCGCCGCATTCCGTAATAAATTTCGCATTTTGTAATAATTTATTACAAGATGAGAAAAAAGTTATTACGAAATGCGTTCAAGAAATGTATTACGAAATGCGTAAATTATTACACAATGCGGCGATTGTCACCGCATTATGTAATAATTTGTTACATTATTACATATTGCACCGTTATTACATAATGCGGCGTTACAGGCCCCCTATTTCCATGAGCACCATGAAAAAGCAGAGAGTCAGGGGGCAGCAGCAGTTAGGGAATTCTCACCCCGGCTAGACAGGGAGAGATAAATATTTCCCCCCAAACAGACCATACCTGGTAATCCTCTCTGGTAAGATGAGGATGAAAAGAAATAAATACACCCCCCAAAACAACTACAACTTAATGAAAAATATGCAGAAACTAAATATGGAGTCAAATTTTGGTGGGGGGGGGGTGGGGGGTATAAAATGGAATTGGCCTATAACAGGAGCAGCATAACGGTCAGTGTGAGGGACAGCGGAGGACATGGCTTTCTGAGCATCAAGAATGGTGCGCACATCTGGCCTGAGGTAGCGATCATAGGCAGCAGAGGACCAGCGCCCCATGGCCTTCAGAGTTGACACAGGAACGGAAGCCACAGCAGTAGTTGCCGCCCCAATGCGCAAGGAATCTGGCGTGTAGCGGTCCGGGGGCAGCCCACAGAACCGGCAGAGGAGGCGCAGGTGACAGGCGAACCAGGCCCTGGACATTGGCTTTCCCCCGGGGGTGATGAAAAGAGGCTCCTCGGGGGCAGCTCCGGGACGGCTTTGCAAGTAGGGGAAAAAACACACCATTAGATTCAGATATATACACGACCGTACATTGACCACTTTTGTCAGTTTTGGAGTGCTTACAGTGGTGCTCATATGTTTACATACCCCAGCAGAATATACGCTTTCTTGGCAATTTCTCACAAAATATTAAGGATTACAAAAAAACTTTTTTTTCACTCATTGCTAGTGAGTGGCTTAAGATATTTATTAGCAATCTTCTGTGTTTACTCTTTCAAAAGCATGATCACAACCCAAACTACCCAAATGACCCTGTTCAAAAGTTTACATACCCTAGTTTCTGATGCTGAATATGGCCCTGTTTAACATCAGGGACCACTCTAAATTGTTTATGGTAGCTGTGGATAAGGCTCTTAATGTTTTCAGATGACAAAACAGCACATTCTTCCAGAATGGTTGTTTCCTATAAAATTATTGGGTGTCTTGCTGGAACCTCACATTTGAGGTTTCCCCTGAATGGCTCAATGATGTTGAGATCAGGAGAGTAAGCCGGTCACTCAAAAACTTCATCTTATTCTTTCTGAAGCTAATGACGGTTTGATTTGGCAGTTGACAAAACACTAGGAGGCAAAGCCAGTAATTCAGCCGGCCAGACGCTTGCGAACCATTCCTTTTCGAAAACACCCCCAAAACCTACAGAGGGGGCTGCATCTGTATACAGATTGAGATCAGGAGAGGATTCGACAAAGTCATTATGAAAAAATGAAATCCCATTCCAATATGTCAGGAGCTGAGCCAACCTACAACCAGCGTCCATGGTGACAACATCACTGAGGTTTTTTACACTTTTTGATAAATCGAGAAGCCTAGAAATAAATGATCGGCCCTGTGGAATTACCCTCATTGCGAAATTTAAATGGCCTAAGAGGGACAGCAAATCTCTTTTAGAGAACGACGCGGACTCTTGTGCGCTGAGCATGACTTGCTGAATACGGGTCAATTTCTCGGGTGGCAGTGAGGCTTGCATTAGATTAGAGTCCAGCGTGATGCCCAGGAATTCGATTACTTTAACTGGACCTATGGTTTTCTCCTCGGACAGCGGAACACCCAGATGAGAGAAAGTGCGTTTGAGTGCCGAGATGGAAACGGAGGGCGGGGCGGACGGGAAATCTACCAGGAGAAAATCGTCCAACAGATGGAGGACGAATGGGAGCTTATCATTGTTTAGGAGAATCCAACAAAGTGCCTCAGCTAACGTGTCAAATATTATCGGACTACTCCTACATCCGAAGGTGAGCCTGACGGAAAAGAACAACTTCCCTCTCCATTTAACGCCAAATAGGGGCCACTGCGACGGGTGCAATGGCATAACTTTAAAAGCGTCGGAAATATCCGCCTTTGCGAGCCAAGCTCCTCTACCTACTTGTTTAATTAATTTAATTGCGTCGTCGACCGTGCTGTTAAACAAGGAGAACAGAGGCAGCGGAATTAAGCTGTTGTTTTTGCCTGAATACTTTCAGGTGGCCACGCCTATGGGGTTAATGCGAAAGACGGAAAAAGGTGACTTGTCGAACGGGCCGATCATGAAGCCCTTACTGAGCTCCTTTTCCAACAAGGCATCAACTATTTCTGGCTCTCGTTTTGCAGATAATAAATTTTGGCAAGTGAAGGAGACAGCAGGGAAGTTAGACAAGCCAGCAAAGAAACTGTGAATGAGCCCAGTAATTAAATAATTAACGAAACAGTGGTTGGGATGCTTTCGAAGCGTATGCCCCAGCCTGGGGACAAGCCCCAGCCTGGGCTTCACAAATCGGGTTCGCCGCGGGCACACCGATTTCGGATGGGCGTCCCCGCAGTAACTGCATACATGCAAATATTTACAGTTATACATACGACAGTGATTTTCATTGAAATTAAAGCATATGGGAGTGGCGAGAGGAGTGGCTGGAGGCGCGCCCGTATTCACCTGGGGAGACCTGCGGCTCGGCGCAGCCTTGGGTTGTCCTGTGGTGGGATTAGCCTTCGAGCAGAGGGCGGAGGAGTGGGACGATGACCCGCAAATAGAGCATGTCAACACTTGGTGGCCCGTGAAGTGGCGGCTAATAAGGGATAGATCCACTACGGACCAGTCCAATTTTTGATTGAACCGCTGGATGTAAGTGGCGGCTTTGGCAGAGAACGACTTGTGATAGTCGTAAAAAAGCGTGCCTCCGTAAGACACGGCCAGATCAGCAATGATAGACAGATACGTGTCTAGTTCGGCTCTGCGGGATGGATGGACCTCGCACATAACGTCCCTATAAATCCCAAACGCCACGCAGAATTCGGTAAATGTCAATGTCTTAGACAGTCTGGGATCAGCGTCTTTGAGGGCAACCGAGATGTCCCCACAGTCTACCACCCGCTTATCGCTTATCTCGGACCCCAGAAGAATTTTAACGAGGTTGACGTCGTTACCTGCCGTAATTTGGTTGCGAAGGTTGTTGGAGATTGCAGCAGCGGGGGAGAAGAATGGGGACCCAGATGGAACTGGAACGGCTGTTGCCAAGGTCCTCCTCGGGGTGAACTCGGGAACATCCTGTTGGAGATGAGTAGGTGCGGCGGCGGAGACGGAGACGGGAGAGGCAGGCGGTGCGGAGACAGCATAGGCAGGTGGAGCAGCAACACCGGGAGAAACGCCGGCGGTGGAAGCAGGAGAGACACCTGTGGAAGAGGGAGTGGAAAGAGCTATGAAGGGGCACAGCCATTTCTTAGTTGACAGCTTACAAAATGTGGACGCTTAAGCAGTAAATAAAAACAAAATAGTGAATCACCGGAAAATGGCGTTGCGGACGTCCCAGGGTTCTCAAGAGTGGAAATCCGGGCGTTCATATCGCCGAGGGAGGACTGGATCGTAAACAGGACATCGAGCACTGAGTCGGCGGGTGGGGTGCCTGTGGCAAGCCGTTTTTGGGTGACACCGGCCGGCTCGTGTGTTTCCGTTTTTGAGTGTGCTTCTTTCCGGATGGTTGGGGTGGAGGGGCTGGCACAGGGTCGGTGGGGGAGACATCGATTGAGTCGCAATGCAGTGCAAACAACTCTTCGTGAGAGGCGCCGACCGGAGGCAGGATGTTGTTTTTGAACAAGGCCTCCAAGATCTTGGCCACTGGCCAATCGCAGAGGCTGGGAGTTGGTGGGTTCCTGCTCGCCAGTCGGGAACTGCGACGCACGGCAGCAGCAGCGCTGGCATCGGTGGATAGATCATCGCCTTGATCTTGTGGTGGCTGGGTGTCGGCTATGGCCTCGACCTGCCAGATTTCGTCGTCGGTGCCTACCGAAGTCGAAGTCATGGCCAGCAGGGAGGTGAGTAGCACAGTAAACAAGATGATTCGATTCATGGAGTTGAGCAGAAGACTAGCAAAAAACCAAGCAGCGTACACATCAGGGAGAAAGGGGTAGAATTTAAAGGGGCGCGCCACGGTGCGTGGCCAATCGCTAGGGAGGAAAGCTGATCGGCAAAGGGGATACACCTGGATCAATTAGAGGTGAGGGAAAGGCGGCACGCTTCTTGACTACCATGGCCTGGCCAGAACTAACGTTTGACCACTCGATATCTTAAACTATACCAGTGTGCCCTTTGTGACAGTGAAAGTGAAAGCCCAACTGGGAAACTCCAACTCCCATTGTCATTGTGACACAGCCCTCCACAGCACGCACAGTGCGCACAACGAAATGGCATTTATGCCTTATCCATGCCAGGTGGCAGCCCCCAATGGTGCCTGAAAGGGAGCAGTGCGGCGGGACGGTACCATACTCAGGGTACCTCAGTCATGGAGGAGGATGGGGTAGGGCACTGTTTTTTTACTCCCTCCACCAACCTGGTGGGTTGGGAGTCGAACCTGTAACCTTTAGGCTACAAGTCTGACGCCCTAACCGCCCTAATCATGACTGCCCAATAACTTGTTTATTATTGCATTTTGTTTGTTGATTTTATTTTACAATAATATTTATATTGAGCTGTATTGTATGGTCCAGTTGGAGGAGAAAGGATAGAGTGACTTGTATGAGGAGGTGTTCCTTATAAAATGAACACCGGTTATGTCTGTACAGTACACAACCTCTTCTTTCTCTTGTGTGTGTGTGTGTGTGTGTGTGTGTGTGTGTGTGTGTGTGTGTGTGTGTGTGTGTGTGTGTGTGTGTGTGTTTGTGTGTGTGTGTGTGTGTGTGTGTGTTGTGTGATGACCAAGCCTTCAGCAATGTTAGCGGCAACACAATAAATACATTGGGGCTGGGCTGTTGTTGGGATGCAGGTATGTAGGAGGGTGAGCTAGGACAACCGCAGTGCTTGGTGACTTTGTTACATTATTAAAAATACTACAATTGTACACACACACACACGCACCCGCACCCGCACACACGCATACACACACGCACGCACGCACGCACGCACGCACACACACACACACACACATAGGCCGACTGGCCGTACACCAACCCCTCCACAGGAACACCTTATTGTCTGTGTGTGTGTGTGTGTGTGTGTTGTGTGTGTGTGTGTGTGTGTGTGTGTGTGTGTGTGTGTGTGTGTGTGTGTGTGTGTGTGTGTGTGTGTGTGTGTGTGTGTGTGTGTGTGTGGCCCAGGGCCTGCCTGGCTAATTGGCTGGGCTGAGCTGAGCAGCAGTAGAGAGAGACTCCCTTCATCATTACCCCCCGCCACACACACACACACACACACACACACACACACTGTCAGACCTCACACCGATACATCCTATCTGTGTGTGTGTGTGTGTGTGTGTGTGTGTGTGTGTGTGTGTGTGTGTGTGTGTGTGTGTATCTATGGCAGTGTGGGTTGAAGGACACTACACAGTCAGTGTCAGTGGAGCTCAGGCCACCTGGGGAGTTTACCCATCATGCTCCTTTTCTTCCTGACCCCGTGCCAGCCCATACCCGTCACCGTGGTTACGAGGTGAGAGAAAGGCTCCTCGCGTTGCTCCCCTCGCGCTGGTCGAAATATCCTCATCTTAAATATGTGTGTGTGTGTGTGTGTGTGTGTGCGTGCGCGCGTGTGCATGTGTGTGTGTGTTTGTGTGTGTTTGTGACATGTTTTTGTAAAATACATTTTACAACCAGCAACATGCGGGCTGTGTGTGTACGCCCGTGTGTGAAATTATTTTTAGGGGCCAAGCAGCGAAGCTGGCGAAGGCCCCTAGAGTGTTAGTAGGTTTTCTTCATTATTATTATATAGTCACCATTCTTCTCCCTCTGCAAGTATATGGCAGCCCATAGAACCGTACATAGGAAAATGCTGTAAATTGGCACACATATTCGAGGCAGCATCAACATTACCCACAGCGAGTTAGAGGTCCCCAGCCCCAATACTCTAGCGCTACCAACAGGTCAAAGTTGCAGGTACTTTTCTGCTTGTAACTTTTGAACCGCTGGGCCAATTTTCATAAACTTGGTATCCCTGTAAATCCTTGGGCCAAGACGAATCCAACGAATATATGATGCCATTTTGCATTTTGTGAAATTAAACAAAAATGCTACTTCTCCCACAATTTTCGGCATATTGTATCTCGGTACTGAGCTTTATATGGGGTCTCAAGGAATATTGGATATCTTTTATCGTTTTGCTGTGACAGCCAATCATAATTGTTGTAAAAGTGGCGAAACAGGAAGTGAGGTCATATCTCAGCAACCCTTTTGGCAGTTTTGGCTAGGATTTTTTACACACATAGATGTCCATCCCATGACCTCCTGAAAAAAAATTCAGACCCCCAGCTCAAATTCTGTAGCGCCACCAACAGGTCAAAATTTTAGCTACATTTTTGCCAGTAGCTTTTAAAGCATATGCACGATGTAAAATATATTACCATCACTAGAATCCTTGGGCCAAGCCGAATCCAACGCACTATTATATATATGACGTTATGTCAACGCAGAAGGGAAATTCCGCCATTTTGAATATTGTAAAATTCAATAAGATGTTACTTGTCACAAAATTTTTGTCAGAATGACCTGCAAAAAGGTACACATCATCTTCAGACTGATAGGCATTAGGATATTCAAAGAATTTTTGATACCTCTTATCGTTTGGAAGTGACAGCCAATCAAAATTTTCGTAAAAGTGGCAAAATAGGAAGTGAGGTCATATCTCAGCAACCGTTTGTCAGATTCTTTTAGGATTTTTATGCACACATACTAGTCAATCCCATGACCTCCCACAAAAAATACAGATTCCTCAAATTCTCTAGCGCCACCAACAGGTAACAGGAAGTGAGCTTTTATGTCGGCAGCCCTTTAAAGGATAGTTCCGGCGTAAAATGAAAGTTTCACCATCGCTTTCCCATGCCACATAATGTATCTAATGATGAGCCATTCCGGGCAATGCCGCGCCGTTATGGAGTTAGCTCATTTTAAGCTTTTTGGCGAAAAACGCAGCCAATGCATCACGGCGGGGCCAATTATAGGCCTATTATTTTCTGATGTTTCCCCGCTATAAACAACTTCAAAAACGCTACACACTTCATCACAAAGGTCTCGTCAATCAAACCGAGGCACAGAGAATGTCATCGGACCACACAGTCTTTCACTGGCCAGTGTTTTCAGAGGTGTCTCACTGTTGCAACTCTCTGACCCGGATGCAGGCTACTCAATCAGGTGGCTAGGTAGGCTAAACATGGTCCGCGGTTCTTACACCGGCTGCGACCGTAAAATGAAAAGCTGGAACCCCGACCATTTTCACCGACTGCCACTGTCTAAACCAGCCATATTACGGGAATGGCTAATAGCATTAGAAGTGGACGAAACTGACATAAAAACCCTGAGGGATCGCTACTACCGTGTGTGGAGGGAGCATTTCGAGGATGATGGCTACAAGAAGAGTAAGGGAGATGGAACACCTAAACGAAACCGTCTAAAGAGGAATGCTGTGCCAAAAAGGCGCATGGCTATGGAGGTATGTTTGAAGAGAGAGAAACATGTGTAAATGTGTCTGGCTCATGAATCTCGACTGTCTGTGAATCTGTGAGACTGGTTGCAACACCGCGCGTCTTTGCCAGCAAGCACTCTGTTTTGGGAAGGCATAACCTACAGGTGCAGTAAATGTAGCCCACTACAGGAGATAAATACACTGTCAAAACAAAGTAGCGCGGGATGGCAAGTGAAATTGTGAAATTGTGCGACCTGAGGCATTCGATGTGGTTGATGTCAAGCATGCTAGAGTAGTTTCAGTGAAGTAGACTCTAATTGACGAGGGCGCGCGAGGTCAGATGGACCATTACGCAACGGAGGAGGGCTGGAGGAATTTTATAAAGTCGTACTAGAAGTGCTCTTACAGATGTAAGTACACCACCAGTGGTGTGTTATTACAAAGCTGAATCCATGTTATATTATACCGTGTTGCAATTACTTTGTAAGAGTAGTCTGCCTACCTGTACTCTCCATGCAACTCTTCAAATCTGCTGCCTGCACACACGGTAGTAGCGATCCCTCCGGGTTTTTATGTCAGTTTCGCCCACTTCTGATGCTATTAGCCATTCCCATAATATGGCTGGTTTAGACAGTGGCAGTCGGGGTTCCAGCTTTTCATTTTACGGTCGCAGCCGGTGTAAGAACCGCGGACCATGTTTAGCCTACCTAGCCACCTGATTGAGTAGCCTGCATCCGGGTCAGAGAGTTGCAACAGTGAGACACCTCTGAAAACACTGGCCAGTGAAAGACTGTGTGGTCCGATGACATTCTCTGTGCCTCGGTTTGATTGACGAGACCTTTGTGATGAAGTGTGTAGCGTTTTTAAGTTGTTTATAGTGGGGAAACATCAGAAAATAATAGGCTTATAATTGGCCCCGCCGTGATGCATTGGCTGCGTTTTTCACCAAAAAGCTTAAAATTAGCTAACTCCATAACGGCGCGGCATTGCCCGGAATGGCTCATCATTAGATACATTATGTGGCATGGGAAAGCGATGGTGAAACTTTCATTTTACGCCGGAACTATCCTTTAAGGGATTCAAAATAAACATGGTTCATGTGAGCACACTCCCCTCCAAGGAATGCACACCAACCTTGGCGAGATTTGGGCCAAAGGGGGCGCTTCTGTTGCCGTGGTGTCTTTGGCAAGTTTACTGCTTGGCCCCGCATTGCTGCCTGCAGCTATATTTATTACTATTATTATTATTACTTTCTTTCTTTCTTATTTTTTATTTTTTATTTAGCATATCAATCAATTTACAGAGACTAAACGTAATACACACTTGAGGAAAGAAAAATCGATTAAAAACACATATTATATAAACACAATTGTCTGTGTCTGCGTCTGTGTGTATCTCTGTGTGAAATGCCAAGGGGAAGTTTTTCCTCTTTCTACATATTTATTTGTGAATAGCCACAAGATAAAAAGGCTCAGTGGAATATTGAGTTAATCATAGATTCTGATAGTGCAGATTCAGATACAGCAATACTTTGCACATGGGAATCTGGAAATATCTAACGAATATATGCCTTTTGAATGTTCACTTCTAAAAGTAGAAGACAGAGAAATCAGCCCTGGACATTTTGCTTACCCATAGAAACTTGAAGCTAGCCCATTTAAAGCAAAAAAGTTAGCTTTTAGCTTTCCATTTCTGTTTTCTGAAGCATTGAGTAGCTTCTTCAAGGCCTCAATTTGCAGATTCTGCAGAAAAAAATAACATCATAAAAAATAAAAAAGTATGTTTAATAGCGATTTTCTCAGCTCAGCCCTCAGAGACATATGTGACTCAGGCTTTTAAATCCAGTGACATATCTGAAGGCGCACGCATGCACACACGCACGCACACGCGCTCACATGCACACGCACACACACATACACACTCACACACACACTGCATTGAGAATACGTAGGTCTAAAAACCCAAGGCTAGGAGCAAGTTAAGAATCAGTGTCTGTGTAACAAATGTTGCCTTTGACAAGAGCATTCTGTGACAGCAAGGCTTTCCAAAGTGAATAAGTAGCCCACATATGGGAAAATGCTCCCTTCAAACGCTTTGCATCAAGTTAACCCGAAGTGCTTCTTTCATGCAGCTTGCAATTTGCACATCAAAATCTCAGCATAGATGTATAATGTTCATTGTGTCTAAATGTTTTAGTAACACTTACGTTTTTCTTTTACTTCAGACATAGGCTATAAATGTTTTTTTTCTGACATGTTTCTACGGTATTGCTTCCGTCTTGATCAGAAGGTCACCCTCTGATGAAGATGGAATCACACACACACACACACACACACACACACACACACACACACACACACACACACACACACACACACACACACACACACACACACACACACGCGCGCACGCGCACGCACACACACACACACACACACACACACACTGATGAAGACAGAAGCTATACCGTCGAAACATGTCAGGTAAAAGACAAAAAAAACTTTTACATGTCTGAAGTAAAAGAAAAACTAAAATCTCTATTTATTTATTTTTTTCCCCGATTCAGGCTTTCATGTCTACAATACAAAATGTACAACTGCAGACTATCTTATCTCCATAAAAATAGGAAATTGTACCTGTTTTGCACACACCATGACAAGAGGAGAACAAATGTAAAACTTTATGCCTGGTCTGGTGGACAGCCACCACGGCTATTGCACAGTGGGGATTGATACATCCCAACTTGGTTTGACATATTTTTTGACTATGTACCGTATTTATCCATTATATTGTTATATTACCCACTGGTTCATTCTTGTGAATGTGCAGTATGTGGCTGTGACACAGTGGGGACTGATGCACAATTGCCCGTCATACTCCGCAGCAAGTGAGATTTCTCAGGTGGAGTCTGTCTCCTCAGCCTCTGCCACCGCCTCACCTGCTGTTTATGGTGTACAGTGTACAGTGACCAGCAGTCAGAAGACAACAGAGAGGAGAGAAGAAGAGAGGAGAGGAAGTGAGAACAGGAGAAGGAGAGGAGTAGAGCAGAGGGCAGAGGCGATGCGAGGAGAGGAGAGGCGAGGAGAGGAGAGGAGAGGAGAGGAGAGGAGAGGAGATGTGAGGTGAGGTGAGGTGAGGAGAGGAGAGGAGTGGAGATGTGAGGTGAGGAGAGGAGATGAGAGGAGAGGAGCGAAGAGGAGAGGAGAGGTGAGGAGAGGAGCGTGTGGGAGAATGAACATGAAAATGATCAGGGACGTCTAGTTAGACACACTTCCCATCAGTACCTTGTGACATGTGGCTCCGTGTGTGACAGGTGCACAGGGGTATACTGTGGTGTTGATCTGTTGTGGGCAGTTATTTTTCTGTGTGCTGTGTTAGTTGTTGGAGTTGCTTAAGTTGTTCATTCTGTTCATTCTCTGTACATGTCATGCAGAGGTAAAGGTATTTACATAATTTGATTGTGTGGCCGTGTGTGTGTCCGTTTGTCCGTGTGTCCGTGTGTGTGTATGTGTGTCCGTGCGTGTGTGTGTGTGTGTGTGTGTGTGTGTGTGTGTGTGTGTGTGTGTGTGTGTGTGTGTGTGTGTGCTTGTGTGTGTGTGTGTGTGATTGTGTGTGTGCATGTGAGAGAGAGGGGGGGCTCACCTGCAAGCTGTGCGTGTCTCACAGAAGGAGGGTGGGGGTGGGGGTAAAAGATAAAGAAGAGTTTCATCTGTCAACCATCTGCAGCAGCAATTGTCACTGGAGTGTTAAATATTGATAGCTGGTGTGTGTGTTTGTGTGTGTGTGTGTGTGTTTGTGTGTGTGTGTGTGTGTGCGTGTGTGTGTGGACAGGAGATGAGGAGGCTCTCACCTGTATGCAGCAAGTACAGTAGGGGAGACTCATTATTATCTGGGTTGCCACGGTGATGAAGCCCAGACTGTGCCACTACCCACGGGCACACCTGGAGTCACTTCACTTCACACAGCCCTTCAGACACATTTCCCGTACTCCCCTCACTTCACCTGCCTATTCCTCTGTCTTCTCTCTCTGCGTGGTTTCTCTCTCTCTCTCTCTCTCTCTCTCTCTCTCTCTCTCTCTCTCTCCGCCTGTCTCTCCCTGACTGTCTACCTCTCTCTTTTTCTGTGTATGATATGCAATTGTATGTTTCTACAGTAGGAAGACTTTGCGCTTGTTTTTCTCCGTCCATATGGCTGTCTGTCTACAATCTTGACTGAGCAACGACGCTTCAGATTGAGAGCACTCATGATTAACCCCTTGAAATGTGTTCAGGTATTTTTGACCCGTTTTAATTTTTTTGCTTGAGAAAAATAGTATCAACTATTATTCTTTCACAGTGAGATAGCCTTGGAGAAAGTCACTGGCCTTGGCTCATTTTCTGTAAGGAACATGAATCTGGGGGAAAAAATAGTGCCTTTTTGACCCGTATCATTTTTTCTAAAATCTTTGATACAGACTCTTTGATCACACATCCTAGCAGATTTTGAATTGGAGTGTGGAAAATGTAGCAAAGTAGCAAACTTGAGCGAGAAGAGCACTATCTCTTGCTGTATTTCTCACCCTCAAAAACATACATGTATAGTTCTACAGAGAAATTCACAAGGAGGATGAAGGGAACATGAGGGTGAATGTGAGCTATGATTTTTTTCCTTTTCAAAGATTTTTCTTTCCTATAGGCCTGGGTCAAAAAAACTTGAACCTTCTATAGGTTTTTTTCCACTGCCGGTTTTCTGGTAGGCCTACAGCTTGACACAGTGTATCTCTGCCGCCATTTTTTGCTTTATGATTGAGCTGTGTCATGCCCAATACAAAAGCAAAAAGTGGCGGCCGAGTCCCCTGGTGTCGAGCTCTAGGCCAACTAGAAAACCGGCAGTGGAAAAAAGCCTTTTGCAACAAAAACACAAACACCTTACAATGGTTAAAAGACAGAACATGAAGCAGGTAGTTATGGTTTGGTAACATGTAGTCATTGTGTGTATGTATCCTCCAAACATAAACAAATAGGTTTGTGCCTTCACTTTCAGTTGAGCAACTGAGCATCAAATACAGCAGCAAAAGCAGAGAGTATAACAGAAAATGGCACCAAAATTGAACCCTCTGAACCCGAACCTTATTCGCATGAGGTATAGCCAACATCCTTTTAATGGGGTTTGCAATTATATTCTAAATATTCCTTTGAGGATTACTCAAGATAAGTGTTTTCAATTAATTTGGGATGATGCAAGAGCTCAGTAACACGTTGAAGCCAAAGCCAAGCCAAGCCATGTGGAAAATAGGACTGTCAGCCGTTACAATCTGATTGAGGTAAAGATGGAGGACGGTGTTTTTAAAGGGCTTAAGACATGAAACGATGGTGTTTTTTTAAAAACAGAGGACTTACACATTCAACACATTCTACACACTCTGGCCCCGAATTTCACAGTACCTTACCTTGAGCATGTACTGTTCATGTGGCCTTTTCATGTTTTCTTTTCATAGGTCATTGAGTCAGTCCCGAGTACCCAGAGGCATATATGGGTTTATTGTTTGACTGTTGACATTTTTGGCTCTCC
>NC_085861.1:53580330-53590330 GCF_034702125.1 Engraulis encrasicolus | reverse complement strand
TATTAGGTTTGCACTAGCGTCCCTTAATTATTGACCTTAGCATTTTTGAAGGTGCACTGTGTAGGATGATGGCCAGAGTCGGTTTTGCAACTATGCTGCTCATTGAAACTGTGCGGCCTATTCCTAAATTGGATCTTTTCAAAAATCTTTACTAAATATTTATACACTATTTATTAGTATGACCAAAGTACAATACATTTTGCAGCCAAAAATGTCTTTCTGGAAATTCAAAATTGCAGACCACGGAGAAGATCCACCTTTTCCTGTATGAAAAATGCAATTTCCCCAGTCATAATGATTACTTAGAATTTGATGATGGTGGTAAAGTATTAGTTAAAAAGGAAACAGTTGTGAATGGGCAGCATGTATTCTGGAAATGAACTACTAAAATATTACACTGTGCACCTTTAATGAAATGGATGAGCTTGTTGTCATGGGAACACACAGACACACACAGGCACACAGACACAGACACAGACACACACACACACACACACACACACACACACACACACACACACACACACACACACACACACACACACACACACACACACACACACACACACACACACACACACACACAGACAGACACGCGGCACGGTGGAACCAATTGCCTCTAAACAATACCACCAACACCTTCCACTACCAATGGGAACACAACTTTGAATAGGTATAGACAACATTAGTCCCTCTGAAACAGACACGTGAATGCATCACAAAAATGTATTATTCTATTTGAGAAATACACACATTCACACTCTCACATTCACACACGAGTATGCAGCCAAGCAGTCGTGGTTGTTAAACTTTCATAAGGGAACACAGAGGGAAGAGAGCCCAGATGAAAAATGTTGAAACATACATGGGCGCAGTGCTGGACTGGCCGTCTGGCATAGTGGGTATTTCCTGGTGGGGCCAAACCCTTGTGGCCCCCTATTTTTTTTACATTTCTGAAACTAGGGGCCCACAAGGGTGCAGGGCCCACCGGTGAGTCAGTGCTGCTGCTAATTATGAGGAACCGCTAATTGCGAGGGGCCCCTTTAAGCCAAAAGTACCCAGGCCCTATTTCTCCCCCAGTCCAGCCCTGCATGGGCGCCATCTCCACGACCAGACACCTGGCCTCAGGTGTAGTAAATAATGGTCCATCAGGAGGATGCTTAATGCTTACAAATTAAACCAGGAGGAGGAAGAGGAAGAGGAGGAGGAGGAAACATCAACAGGACCCAACAGCGGCGGAGAGTCACGCAGAAAGATAAATCAAAAGGAATGTTAATATCAAGAAGATGGTCTCACCGCTCGCTGGCGGTACACCGCACAGACACAAACCACAAGCCACCACTACCAGTGACACGGGTCCTCACTTACGACACTCCGGCTGTCACGCGCTAAGTGAAATGAACGTAGGCAATTTGCAGAGCGAGTGCTTGTCACCTTTCTCTGCCTGGCACTGCACATATAAACACACACACACACACACACATATGTACGTGTACGCACACACACAAACACACACAGTATACATGTACTATATATAATATATATATATACTGTACTACAAATAACAAATAGAAAACACACACACACACACATACACACGCGTACTTGCGCGCACACACACACACACACACACACACACACACACACACACACACACACACACACACACACACACACACACACACCTCACAAGCAGGACCCCACACATTGGGTTGATGGTATGTATGAGTGGGAGGTGTGTGTGTGCATCTGTGTGTGTGTGCGCTCGTGTGTGTGTGTGTGTGTGTGTGTGTGTTGTGTGTGTGTGTGTGTGTGTGTGTGTGTGTGTGTGTGTGTTGTGTGTGTGTGTGAGTGCATGTGGAGGGGAGGGGAGGGGGTCATTTTATTAAAGCACTTCATCAAAGCCATGGGGGAAGCACCGGTCACCAGTGTCAGGCAGCACGCTCACGTAGGGAGCGACGCACCGCATCCCATCGCATCGGGTGCTTGTCTCGAGCCTTCCTTCACCTACTCCATGCAACAGAGATGCACCAGGCAATACACTATGCAGTGCAATATAAACACTGCCCTTGAAGCTCTATTGCACTGATACCACAGCACTACACGAGAGAGGCTTCAATTTTTTGTAATGGTTTTTATAATTCATGTCTTCTTTTTGTTTACTTCTCATGGTTTGCGTCCTACTACTCTATCCAGGAGATGCATGGAGCCATGCACAACCATCATTTACCACTGGACTCCATTACAAAGAAATAAAACAATGAATAATTTATATTTTATACATTTTAACAACTGAATAATGTTAGATAAGCAACATACCCGTGACTGAGTAACAGTTGGGCATTTAGTTAGTGCTGCAACCCACTTTTTTGAGTGCCCTTCTTGACAGTTTACTTTGTCAGCCTAACTTACGCCCAATTTACATGGGCGCTACCAAAGCGGTTGAAGCGTGGCGTTCCATTATTTTCCGTTGGGACGCGGCAGCGAGGCGAGAGGTGGTGACGTAGGGAAGCGAGGGTGGCGGGCGGTGGGCGAGCGAGGCGAGAAAGTTGAGCTTGGCTGAAAAATGTAGCGGCACCGCGAAGCGTTAACCAATGGGAGAGCTTTCAACGCCATGACGTCACGTGCGTCACCAGCACTACTGGGATATTAAAAATGGAGGCTGTTTTGATTTCGGTGGTGTCAAATCTGCCGATCGTTTTTCACAGATGGTTTTAAAATAAATGACACTTGGGTTAAGGAGACCAACATATTCACTCCTGTTTCATCATTTTTATTTTTACACACAGTGTTTGTGATTGAAGAGAGACGGTTGTTTGACCACAGCATTTGCTAAGCTAAGCTAATTTGACCGGGAAACGATGCTACGTCACCACGCGAGGCGAGCGAGCAGGTTGAAAGCGGGTGGAATTCGCTTACATGTATCACAGCCGTTAGACGGTTTGTATGTGACTTTTTTCGTTTGAGTATATGTGAAGAGTAAGTATTATTTTTAAGAACATACATATTAGAAACTACCTGTGTGTTCTTTTTGTCCAGGTAATATTTGATTTATATCCAATATAAATTAAAAATCATGGACAACAATGGACATTCATCCCTTAAGAATGTCACTCAAAATATTTCCATCCATGTGAACAGAATGCTCAAGCATCTCCGCACCATAACTTTTCAGAACAAACATTACACACTTGATGCCACCGTGACAATTTAATGAACAGAAGTGCAGAAATGAAAGCCTAAAAAAGAGCATTCCTTGCGTACCGTATGCCTGAGGGGTGAAACCAGTGGAATTATACTGTATTATGCATATGGCCAATCAAGGGAAAGCAGTGCAACCGAGGATAAAAAAGAGGACTGATTTCGCCAGACTGAAACTGAATTGATTTCCCACCCCCTGCTACAGTACATACCTCTAGCTGTTGCCAGGGCCGGATTAATGCACAGGCTAGATATGGCTGCAGCCTAGGGGCCCCCATCTGTCAGGGGGGCCCCTGATTGGCCAAAAGTGAAAAATGGCAGAATTGTGACAAAATGCAATGCTGGAAACCGAATCTGTAGTGTTGAGTACAGTTAGTAGACGTGTTATCATAATTATTCCTCGCTCGTAATTATGACACTATATGAAAATGTGTCTTGAAATTTACCATCCGTGGGCCCCCCAGCAATTTGCAGCCTAGGGGCCCCAGGCCATCTTAATCCGGCCTTCGCTGTTGCTGTAGTGGCCTGACAGCTCATCAATCACATGACATATGCAATGTGGCCAGGACAAATATGTAAATAAATGAAGAGTGCCCTGGCTGTGCAAGATGTAGTCTTGTTAAACATGAATACCACCGATGCCTCCAGGCTGGAGCCCCGCAGTGCCAACCACACTCCATCAGATATGCCCACAGCAGGGGCCTGGCTATCAGCTGATGAGGTACAGTGGTATGCTGGTGGTAAGGGCAATGGCGGTGCGTGTGTGTGTGTGTGTGTGTGTGTGTGTGTGTGTGTGTGTGTGTGTGTGTGTGTGTGTGTGTGTGTGTGTGTGTGTGTGTGTGTGTGTGTGTGTGTGTGCCCGTGCATGCATGATTTCATTCGTGTGTGCACACAAGTATGTACTGTATGTGTTGGACAGCGTGTGTGTGTGTGTGTGTGTGTGTGTGTGTGTGTGTGTGTGTGTGTGTGTGTGTGTGTGTGTGTGTTATACACTATTCCATGTTTGGTGTGCGTACGTGCGTGCGTGTGTTCTGATATTAGAGGGGCGGTTGTGGGGCTGGTCTATCTGTTCCCCGCTGTTGTGGAGGTGTTTGGCTGGCTAAAATGAAGAGGCAAGATTGAATTTTGTGTCTGCCTGACCTTACCCTCCCTACTGGGGGCAATGAGAGCTTTGCCCTTATTATGCTTGCCAAATGAGGCCCGCCTTGGGCCAGCGGTTCATCCAACCCAACCCTGCGTACATCTTAGGGAAGACCAGCAGAGCGTTCCCTTGTCCTTGCACTGCCCAGCCCAGTATAGCCCAACCCTACCTACCCTCTCCTCGCTAGCTCAACCCAGTGTACTTACCTGGCAACAGCAGAAACAGTAACACCCCAGCCACACCTAGCACATCTAGCCTAGCGTAATCCATTTAAACTAGTTCAAACCAGTGTAGCCCATCTTGGTGTACCTCAGCCCATGCCAGCATAACCTAGACAGGTCCAGGGTAGCTCAAAGGAGCCTGTTACAGCCCAGCCTGGGGTGTGTTTCTCGAAAGTGTTGTTGTTAGCCAGTTAGCAACTTGGGTAGTGATCAATGGGAAATTGCATTGCAAACAACAAAGTAGCTAATGTAGTTAGTTTCAATAAATGCACCCCTGGTCTATTTTACTTGTAGGGGAGAGGAGAGACAGTCACTGGACAGAGTACATTTCAATAACGCCAGTGTTGTGTCTGTTCGGATCAGTTAGATCTGCGTTCGATTGTTAATGTCTTGGAGCGCACTCTATTGCGCAACTGTTAATGTCTAGTCAGTTGAGATGTTTCTGATAAAGTGATGATGCGTGCATAATCCGGTGTCCGTGTATATTTTTGATGTACATCATTTTGGCGACGAGGATGTCGGACTTTTCTCTCCCACCTCCACCCTCGTTCCTTGCTCTTCCCGGTGAACCCCCGATACCGTGGAATCGATGGCATCAGTCTTTCGAAACTTACATTGAGGCGGCAGGACTAGCGGACGTAAGTGCGGCCAGGAAAGCAGCATTGCTAAAACACTGTTTAGGAGTGGAGGGACAAAGGGTGCTAGCCACCTTAAGCACCGATACCGTCACTGATTATGATGCTACAGTAAAACTTCTGAAAGAGCAGTTTGCCGCGCCCCAGAGTGCCCTACTGAGAAGATTTATTTTTAGACAACGACGACAGCTCCCAGGCGAGTCTGTGCACCAATACGTCTCCAACCTGAGAGGCTTGGCTAGCCACTGCAAATTCGGCACGTTGTCTGAGGAGATGATACGCGACCAGTTGATCGAACACACAACTAATCCCAAAATTAGAGAAACGCTGTTGCTTGAATCAGACGACTTGAACCTGACCAAGGCAGTTAGCATTGCATTCCAAATTGAAAGTGCAGCTGAATGTGCAGCTAAATTAACACAAATGAAGTCCACACTAAGCAATGACGTACACATCAGTACCCAAGCACATGAACCATTGTCCCAGCAGCAGCCACCTAGTGGTTGAAGAGGCATTAGACCCTGAGCCAGGACCAGATTCTGTACAATATGTCACAAGGCAACAAAGACCGAGACAAAGACAGTCTAGCAGTAACTCTGGGTCCAACACACATGCCACCAGAGCACAGATTTGCCCTGCCCTTGACCAATGTGCCGCAACTGTGGAAAGAAAAATCACTTCGCTAAAGTGTGCAGGTCAGCTCCCTCCAGGCCAGATAATGCTACCCCCCGAGGCCCTTCCGCCATAATCCGTCATGTGGCGTCAGGCCCAATGCAGTTCAAGTCCTGCACAGTCAAAGTGGGTGACACGTGTGTTCCCCTACTTTTGGACACAGGTGCAAGTGTGTCCTTGCTGAATGCCGCCACTTACCATAAGTTCTTCAGTTTGGTCCCCCTCTGCACACCCACTGCTCGCCTTCGTGGATATGGCGACTCAAAAATTGATCTGCTGGGCTCCATTACAGTGACTGTCAGTTATGGCACCAGGGTCTTGCCCGCTTTTGTGTTCAATGTGGCCCAGCATGGAGCAAATTTGATGGGACTTGATCTCTTCACAGCATTAGGATTCTCCCTCATCGACACGGGGGGTGCAGCCATCATGACGGTGACTGCAGGGCCACATCTGAAGTGGTCTTCTCTGTTTGAGGGGCTGGGCTGCCTCTCTGCATTCACCCATCGGCCGCTCATCGACCACACAGTGCCCCCAGTGATCCAGCCAATGCGTCGTATCCCGCTGGCCCTGCGTGATGAAGTGACTACTGAGCTGCAGCGCCTGCTGGATGCTGGCGTTATCGAGCCCGTGGATGCCTCGCCATGGGTGTCAAATCTGGTCATAGTGAGAAAGAAATCAGGGGCCTTACGCGTCTGTGTCGACTTGCAAGCAGTCAACAAAGCAGTCATACCAGACAAATACCCATTACCCACATCAGAGGAGCTCACAGCACAATTCCACGGCTCCACAGTCTTCTCTAAGCTTGACCTGAAAGAGAGCTACCTCCAGGTACCCCTACACTTGGAGAGTAGAAACCTGACAGCTTTTGTCACGCACAGAGGGGTGTTCCGATACACTAGAATGCCCTTCGGCCTCTGCTCCGCCCCTTCATGCTTCCAAAAGGTCATGACCTCAGTGCTGGCTGGCATTCCAGGGGTAGTTACTTACCTGGATGACTTGGTGGTTCATGGCGCAACGACAGAGATCCATGACAGTCGCCTCCATAGCGTGTTCAAAGCCCTGGCCAAGCATAACCTCACCCTCAATGCCAACAAATGTATATTTGCTGCACCTTGCATTGAATATGTGGGCTACAGATTGTCTGCAGAGGGCATCTCTCCCCTTGAGTCTAATGTTGAGGCTATCCTCTCTCTGGTTACGTGGCGCTATTCCGACATGTCGCTATTCCGACATTGATGTCTATTGACGGAATACCGGCGCGAGTTATGCAATTTCTTTGGTTTGTGCTACGTTGCTCAGCTTTTACTAAGTTTAGGGAGAGTGCATACAGTTACCCTAACCCTAACCCTAACCCTGACCCTAACCCTAACCCTAACCCTAACCCTACGGTATGTCAGCTGTCTGAATAGCGGTATGTCGGAATAGCGGTATGTCGGAATAGCGATTGCTCCCCCCTCTCTGTCCCTGAGCCGACCTCACCTTCCCAGCTAGCCTCATTCCTGGGAATGACGGGGTACTACATGAAGTTTCTGCCCCAATATTCAGCCACAACAGCGCCGCTACGTCAACTACTACGGAAAAACGAACCATGGGTCTGGTCATCAGAGTGTGCCAAGGCAGTACAAGCCCTTAAAACCCAGCTTACATCACCCCCTGTGCTCGCACACTTTGACACATCCAGCCGCACCCTGGTCACCTGTGACGCGTCAGCCATGGCCATAGGGGCTGTTTTATCACAGGTGCAGAATGGCATGGAGAGGCCAGTTGCATTTGCCTCCCGGGCCCTCACCCAAACCGAGCAACGTTACTCAGTCGGGGAGAGGGAGGCCCTTGCTTGCATGTGGGCATGTGAGAGATGGCACCTTTACCTATACGGTCGGAAATTCACACTGAGAACGGATCACCAAGCTTTGACAACCCTACTGGGTTCCACAGGCACCGGCCACAAGCCCCTGAGACTGCACCGCTGGTTCGATCGTCTCCGTCAGTACAATTATACTCTGCAGTTTACACCAGGCCGTGAAAACGTTGTGGCAGACCTTCTCTCTCGTTCTCGTCCTGCCCCCGCCCAGACCCCAGGCCCTGCCATCAATCACATTGAAACCGAGCTTTGCCACATGCTTAACTCCCCACTTGAGGCCACCATCACACCACAGGAGCTGAAAACTGCTTCAGAGCAAGATCCAGTCATCTCTCAGCTCTGCACCTACATACGACAAGGATGGCCAAGGGACGTTCCAGAGCAACTGTCAGCCTTTGCCCGTTTCAAGAACGAACTTTCTTGTTGGAATGACTCCTGTGTGGCACGCGGCCTCTGCGCTGTAATTCCAGCGACCCTCCAAGCACGTGTGCTGGCCATGGCACACGAAGGCCATCTGGGAATGGTGAAGCTGAAACAGAGGTGCCGTGATCGGGTGTGGTGGCCTGGCATTAACGACGAAATTGAGGCCTTGGTCAAAGACTGCCAACCATGCCTTGTGAGTGGCAAAACCGGCCGCCAACCACCTCCACCATTGCAACCTGTGGCCTGGCCTTCTCAGCCATGGGAACATCTACAATTGGATATATGTGGCGAGATCCATAGTGCCCCTCACCATCAGCGGTTTTTGATCGTGGCCTATGATTTACACTCTAAGTGGCCGGAGCTGACCACTACCGGGTCAGTCACCTACCAGGTTGTTGTGGATTTCCTGGATTCTCTCTTCTCGCGCTGGGGCCTGCCACAGACCATAACCACTGACAATGGCCCCCAATTTGTGTCCACAGAGTTCACATCATACCTGGTGAATAGGGGGATCCGCCATGTTCGCACAGCTCTGTACCACCCCCAGGCAAACGGTGGCGTAGAGCGCTTTCATCAATCCTTGAAGAATGGCATCAGAGCGCACTGTGCCCAGGGTTGCTCATTCAAACAAGCCATACGCCTGACCCTGCTACACTACCGTGCCACCCATCACGTAACTACGGGTGTCTCCCCAGCCTCTCTCATGCTGGGTAGGGAGATGAACTTACCGCTCGACAGGATCCGTCCCACCTCTGCCCAGACCACACCCACATCAGTGGCGGCCTCGGTCTCACGCCGCCAGAACCGGATGAAGCAGTGGTATGACAGAAAAAAGAGAGTGAAATTGCCAGATATCAATGCTGCTGACTGGGTACGGGCTCGGCGGCCGCACAGAGGGAACAAAATGGCATCCTTTTGGTCAACTCCGCAGCAGGTGGTCCGCCGCACGGGCCCAGCCACGTACCTTCTGGAGGATGGCACCCGCTGGCATGCCAGCTGCCTTAGGAAAGTGCCTGGACCTGCCACACCAGCACAACAGAGTGCCACACCAGCACAACAGAGTAGGGCTATGTCACCTGTCAGAGCTGATTATGCAGACGCTCCCCCACCATCACACCCACTGACACAGCCTGGAGGCACTCATACGCCACCACACCTACCGCCAGCACTGTCTCCAGCACGGCCACTATCTCCTGTGCGTCTACCACAACTGGACCCGCCTTCACCACAGGTGACCCCGCCATCACCTGGGGGTTCACCACGACCAGTACGCGCCAGGGCACGGCCTGACTATTTGAAGGACTTTGTGTCTACCTTTCATGTTTGAGGTCACCCCCCAGAGAGGGGAAAATGTTGTGTCTGTTCGGATCAGTTAGATCTGCGTTCGATTGTTAATGTCTTGGAGCGCACTCTATTGCGCAACTGTTAATGTCTAGTCAGTTGAGATGTTTCTGATAAAGTGATGATGCGTGCATAATCCGGTGTCCGTGTATATTTTTGATATACAACGCCAGTGGGAGCCAGTGGTGCTCGGCAGGATGCCCTGTAAGGAAAATCTGTAGCAATGACAATTGAAAAAAACAACTCACACGCATGTATGCATGCAAGCGCGCGTGCACACACACACACACACACACACACACACACACACACACACACACACACACACACACACACACACACACACACACACACACACACACACACACACACACACACACACACACACACATTTACGTACGTGTTTGTTCAGCTATAGGCTAGTGTTTTAACTTATTTCATGAGATGAAGTTAAAAAATAAATAAAAAAAATACGTAAGTACCCTGACACTTGGTAGGAGTCTGG